>NW_027453859.1:633361-690253 GCF_040206685.1 Ascaphus truei | reverse complement strand
TTAGATGACTGTGCTGACATCAATACAATCATTCAGGCCTTCTGGACTCAGTGTATTCAATTCGTAGATCCAGTATGTTTCTCTAAGATTGAGCAGTTTGTGCCTGTCTCCACTTAAAAGTGTAGAATTTATAGCCTCTACCCCCATGATTACTAGTGAGGACGGATCTTTATTGTGCTTCAATTCGTAATGTCTGGATAGGCTATGTGTTTTTAACCCATGAATTATATTACGTCGATGTTCCAGGAATCGTATACATAAGGCCCTTTTGGTTCTACCAATATACTGAAGCCCACAGGGGCATGTAATGGCATATACAATGTGAGTGGACAGACAGTTGATGTGGCCTTTTATTTGATGTACTGATCCATTTGAGTGGGATGTAACACTCTCAGTCTTTTTTAAGTGTTTGCATGTAAGGCATCTTGAGCGATTGCACAGGAAATTGCCATTTTTAACGTTCTTATTTGTTTGTACAGTATTACTGAATTTTTTTAGTCTACTGGGTGCCACGATTGATTTTATATTTCTGGCTTTCTGAAATATCACCGGTATTTTGGGTGGTAAATTTTTGCCTATGATTGGGTCATTGAGCAAAATTCCCCAGTGTTTGTTTAATATATTTTTAATTTTTTGTGAAGAACAATTGAATTGTGTTATAAATTGAGGGACAATGATCTCATTCTTGTCCCTTGTCTGCCTCTTTTTGTTTTTTCTTTTTGAAATTATATTGCCTTTTGACTGGTCTAAAAGTTCTTGTCTATCCAGTTTGCCAACTTGTTTAAAAGTTTCTAGGACCTTATGATGATTGTAACCTTTATCCACAAACTTTTTTACAAGAGCGTCCCCCTGGGCCAAGTAGTCCGAATCAAGAGAACAATTCCTCCTGATTCTGAGAAATTGGCCCCTGGGGACGTTCTCCAACCATTTATGGTAGTGGTTGCTATTGAAATGTAGGTATGCATTTGTGGATACTTTTTTGAAAAATGTTTTTGTTACAATTTCGTTCTTATTGTTCACCATTAATTCCAAATCCAAAAAATTGATACTGTATTTGTTTATATCAAAAGTAAACCTCAAATCCATCTGGTTGTCATTAAATGCTGTTAGAATCTCACTCAATGCTTCCTGTTCACCGTCCCAGATGAAAATCAGGTCGTCTATGAAACGACCATAGTACACCAAGCCCGCCCCCAGCCCAGCATTACCCCACACATGAGTATCCTCCCATAGGCCCATGTATAGGTTTGCATAGCTGGGGGCAAAGCGGGTGCCCATAGCCGTCCCACAGATCTGTAGATAGTAATCATCTCCAAATAAAAAATAATTATGTTCCAGAATGAACAGGATAGCATCTAAAATGAAATCTCTCTGTGCTTTGTTTATAAGATTGTCCTTATCCAAATAATGTGCTATTGCTGCCACTCCCTTTGTATGACCAATGCATGTATACAAAGAGGCCACATCACATGTGGCCCAAATGTAAGTGGATTTCCAAGGTATCCCTGAGATTGAGTCTATAACATGCAGCGTGTCCCTAATATGTGATCTTAACTTGACCACCATAGGTTGTAAAAAATGGTCAACATACTGGGACACGCTGGACGTCATAGACTCCACCCCAGAGACAATGGGTCTCCCTGGTGGGTTAATGGTATCTTTGTGTATCTTGGGTATGTGGTAGAACACCGGTGTTCTAGGGTTTCGTTTGAATAAGAAATCAAACTCTGCCTGGGTGATGATTCCCTCATGTTTTGCCTCTAAGAGGAATATTTTGAGATCCTTTTGATAGATGTCCATTGGGTCTCTTTGTAGAGGTATATATGACTTCACATCACCTAACAGCCGATTTGCTTCTGCTATGTATGCACTCTTATCTTGAAGCACTATTCCGCCCCCTTTATCTGCCTGTCTTATTACAATTTCACTATCTTCGCTCAACTCTTTTAGAGCCTGTAGTTCGTTTTTGTGTAAATTCCTTTTATGTAATGAAGGTGTGTTTTGACAGAGGGATTCAAAGTCTTTCAGTACCAGTGTGTAAAAAGTATCAATGAATCCCCCCTTAGCTTGATAGGGAAAGAAGGTAGATTTTGGGATAAAAGGTGAATGTTTGATATTGACTATAGAAGATTCTACAGAGGTAGTATCTGCAACAGTGGAGGAAGACAATACTGGATCTTCCACATTTTCTACAATATCCAATGCAACATCATTCAGATCTGTAGTATGTTGTGTAAAAATGTCCAAATTTGGGCCACAGTTTGTATCAATGTCCGCTATGTCAGAGCCATCTGCCAAGAGTGAAGTCATGGCTTTAATGCACTCCCTCTCTTGAGAACTGAACATCTCCTCCTTCTCCTTGCCCTTCATAGTGAAAAATCTCATAAGTGTGACCTTCCTAATATATTTATTTAAATCTACAAATAAATTGAATTTTTTAGGTGAACTACTAGGTGCAAAGGAAAGACCCTTAGAGAGGAGTGCGGTATGATGTGCTGATAGTACAAAACTTGATAGGTTGAAAATACCGTGACTCTCCGGCATCAATGTCCTTAGTCTGCCTTCCTTCTTTCTTTGTTCACGCTGCCCAGATCTTCTTCCTCGCTGTCTCTTTTTCTGCGTTGTGAGGAGTGTTCCCGCGCTGTGGGATGTCTGTCCCATAGTGGGTAGGTTCTCCTTTTCTCTCTCTCTTCCTCCTTCTTCACCAACTCTAAAAAAGAAGCAGTATGTGAGGTTATTTTAGACCGAGGTGGTGTTGGATCCCTACTAGTGTGTTTGGGAATGGTCCCCCTATTCTCTCCCCCTTCTTTAGTAGCCAGATCTAAATTCTTGGGGGAATCTGTCAAAACCTCAAATCTATTCTCTATAGAACACCCCGGTGTAGTGGGTTTGTTTTCCTTCTGTTTGTTCGTCCTAGGTGTATGTGTTCTAGATGTTCCTCCTGAGGTATGTTGGTAGTCCCTACTTCTTTCCCTATATTTATGTTGTTTCTTCCCTTTCTTAGGGGGATAGTGGTGTTTGGAATCATCCCGCTTAGCTCTTTTCCAATTGGTAACCTGATTAGTAGCATAATCATTGGTATCTCTCTGATATTTTGTATCCTTACGTTCCATAATATCTTTTTCATAGTTTAATACTCTCTTGTTCACCAATTGATCCAATTCCTGGAACTCTTCACTATCCATATGTGGCATTAAAATATGTTGTACGTCCTCTATTTCCTTCTCAGTGAATTTCACTCTCTCCTCTCTATATGAGATTAATAAGCGAATCAATGAGAAGGAACATTTCTCCAAAATGGAGTTCCATTTTGAGGAAAAATCCTCACTGGT
Organism: Ascaphus truei; assembly: GCF_040206685.1. Lineage (NCBI taxonomy): Eukaryota > Metazoa > Chordata > Amphibia > Anura > Ascaphidae > Ascaphus > Ascaphus truei. The sequence continues at coordinate 686,921 of NW_027453859.1, read as the reverse complement.
TTCAAATGTTGGTTTCTTTGTTACTCTTAAACCTCTAGGAATTATATTTTCATTCAGATATCTTTCCAATGAAAGTAGATCAAGCCAATGCTTCATCTCCTCCTTTGCCAATTTCTCAAGCCTAAAGAAATTGGTTTTTAAATCTATACCCTCCTCCATGGTCTCAACTGTAATAGACTCAACTGGTTTGAGATAGTTTTGCCTTCTTGCTAATCTTTCCTTACTATTAGACATCATAATGAAAACTGTATTTCTGGCACCCAACCAACAGCTGCTGACCGTGGAGTTGAAAACTATTAACAATATATACAATGAGGGTCTGCGCTCGTGTGTGGAAAACCAGAAATATAGGATATATAAAATTGAATTAACTGATTAAAAATCATAAATATATAAACATATTATTAATAAATCAATATAATGAATACTACTATAATAAATCCTGAATAGTGAAATCAATTCATATACCAAAAGTGCACTGTGAATGTCTGATATAAAAAAAAAAAAAAAAAAAAAAAAAGCTAAAACATACAATTATACAAAAAAATATGTGTGGTGCTGTGAACTTTGCCTTAATCTGCTAATTGCAGATAGTCCTCTAGAGTCCAACAAATAGGTCCAATAATTGGGGAGTGACAGAAGCACTATTAGGATCAACCGGCAGCTTCTTAAAAGGGCACAACGACCTCCCTCTCCACCTGCATAGAAAAATATAAGAAAAAAAAGCGCCAAATCCTAGTGCATTACTGTGCAAAAATCGATATATTTAATTCCCAAAAATCTCAATAAAAATGAACTCACAAACATAAAACAATTAAAAGCATTGTATGAGTAATACTCATGCTCCTAGGACCAGGAAACGCTGCTTTGCTGTTGAAGTCCCTCCGTGGCTCCACTGGAACAGATTGCTGCCTCCGTTGTTCACTGCCTGCAGGAACTGACGAATCAGGCACTCCACGATGGTCTCTCCCCCGGTGCACACCAACCAGTTGCTTTTTAGTTCCCACCGGGGACGGTTGAAGTCGCGGACCAGCGGATGACGTCACGGGAACCGTTCTTAATACCGGACCGGTATAGATACTCAGCAGTTCAATTGCAAGCGTTGAAAAGTCCACTGCACACCTTCCCTACGCGTTTCATCTGATTAACAGACTTCTTCAGGGGATGGACTCTGGGTGTGTGGTGTCTCATATTATATACCCCCCAAGTCCAATTAGCTTGATTAGTTGAAAGGCAAAAAACAGTGTGTTGGCAATCTAAATTTTAGGTGGAACAGATTAAGTACACATGTGAACACCTAATGTTGCATCCACATCACTGAATACTTGCCAGCACATAGAAATGTATATAAAATACTGATGAATACCAGTTGTACTAAAAAATAAATAAAAATAATTAAAACAAACATGTAGTTGATGTCCTTGTATATATTTTTAGTTATTATACGGACTACAAGGGTATGCCTTAGGATATCGAGAGAGTATACTGTAGTTGCCAACACCTCAATATAAATGATATTTAGCAACAGTTGGGCATTTCATATGTTAAACGAAAAATTATTATTCTTATACAACAAAAGTTATTTTGTAATCAATGTCCTTATTTGTTTTAATTAAACATACTATAAGGGTATATCTCAAGACATCCTAAATACCCCAATATATCTATTAGTAAACAGAAGAGTTAGATATTTAGTTAATACAATATAAATGTGGCTTACGGAGGGTGGATCAATTAATGAACAAGAAAGAGCACAAAACTCTATTAGATATTAATTGACTTTTATCTTAGTACATGATATTTTTCTTAGTGTTATCATGGATAAAGATTAGAGGTTGAAACCATAATCCCTTATGGATGGTTCTACTCTTAATATTGTAGAATCATTTAATTAATTTATGAATATGAGTATTAGTCAGTGTCCCATAAGATAGAGGTTAAGGTATCTTTAAGTTTATGTGTATGCAACCAATTTGGACTATGAAATAGAACCAGCGTGGAAAAGAGCAGTATTTAACTCCATAGAAAATATAATATGGAGTTAAAAAGTATATTGGGAAGTTTAGACCGGGCATGTATCCTAGGTCACTTGAATCGTCAGCCCAGCAAGATTGCATGGTTCAGCTTACTCCCAACACTCCTCAGTAAGGGAGAGGGGGGTAAGGGAATGGGAGGGGGGAGAGGGGGGGGGAGGGGGGGGGGAGGGGGGGAGGGAAAGGGGGAAATGTATAAGTGAAAAAAGGGAATCTATATGTATGTGATAAGTGAGTGAATTTGAATGTGGATGTGAATAGAATTCCAAAATCTACTGTAAATAACAAATATTTAATAAATGTGTCCTAGTATGGCACTATGCTATATATATATGTGTGTGCTACCAATAATATGAACCCTTAACTAAATGATTATGTGCTAACATAAATTGTTAACACCATGATGCGTGAATTAATATTAATAATCACTTATGTCTGGCGATCACGAAGGGAACATGTGAGCCATGTTCAACCCAGACCTCCGTGGTCACCAGACATGTATGGTACCTATCCTATAGTGACGAGGAGCAAAAAGAAAAAAGAAAAACAGGAGAAAAATACGTCCCAAGACATAGACAGAGGTCAAATTAGATGACTGTGCTGACATCAATACAATCATTCAGGCCTTCTGGACTCAGTGTATTCAATTCGTAGATCCAGTATGTTTCTCTAAGATTGAGCAGTTTGTGCCTGTCTCCACTTAAAAGTGTAGAATTTATAGCCTCTACCCCCATGATTACTAGTGAGGACGGATCTTTATTGTGCTTCAATTCGTAATGTCTGGATAGGCTATGTGTTTTTAACCCATGAATTATATTACGTCGATGTTCCAGGAATCGTATACATAAGGCCCTTTTGGTTCTACCAATATACTGAAGCCCACAGGGGCATGTAATGGCATATACAATGTGAGTGGACAGACAGTTGATGTGGCCTTTTATTTGATGTACTGATCCATTTGAGTGGGATGTAACACTCTCAGTCTTTTTTAAGTGTTTGCATGTAAGGCATCTTGAGCGATTGCACAGGAAATTGCCATTTTTAACGTTCTTATTTGTTTGTACAGTATTACTGAATTTTTTTAGTCTACTGGGTGCCACGATTGATTTTATATTTCTGGCTTTCTGAAATATCACCGGTATTTTGGGTGGTAAATTTTTGCCTATGATTGGGTCATTGAGCAAAATTCCCCAGTGTTTGTTTAATATATTTTTAATTTTTTGTGAAGAACAATTGAATTGTGTTATAAATTGAGGGACAATGATCTCATTCTTGTCCCTTGTCTGCTTCTTTTTGTTTTTTCTTTTTGAAATTATATTGCCTTTTGACTGGTCTAAAAGTTCTTGTCTATCCAGTTTGCCAACTTGTTTAAAAGTTTCTAGGACCTTATGATGATTGTAACCTTTATCCACAAACTTTTTTACAAGAGCGTCCCCCTGGGCCAAGTAGTCCGAATCAAGAGAACAATTCCTCCTGATTCTGAGAAATTGGCCCCTGGGGACGTTCTCCAACCATTTATGGTAGTGGTTGCTATTGAAATGTAGGTATGCATTTGTGGATACTTTTTTGAAAAATGTTTTTGTTACAATTTCGTTCTTATTGTTCACCATTAATTCCAAATCCAAAAAATTGATACTGTATTTATTTATATCAAAAGTAAACCTCAAATCCATCTGGTTGTCATTAAATGCTGTTAGAATCTCACTCAATGCTTCCTGTTCACCGTCCCAGATGAAAATCAGGTCGTCTATGAAACGACCATAGTACACCAAGCCCGCCCCCAGCCCAGCATTACCCCACACATGAGTATCCTCCCATAGGCCCATGTATAGGTTTGCATAGCTGGGGGCAAAGCGGGTGCCCATAGCCGTCCCACAGATCTGTAGATAGTAATCATCTCCAAATAAAAAATAATTATGTTCCAGAATGAACAGGATAGCATCTAAAATGAAATCTCTCTGTGCTTTGTTTATAAGATTGTCCTTATCCAAATAATGTGCTATTGCTGCCACTCCCTTTGTATGACCAATGCATGTATATAAAGAGGCCACATCACATGTGGCCCAAATGTAAGTGGATTTCCAAGGTATCCCTGAGATTGAGTCTATAACATGCAGCGTGTCCCTAATATGTGATCTTAACTTGACCACCATAGGTTGTAAAAAATGGTCAACATACTGGGACACGCTGGACGTCATAGACTCCACCCCAGAGACAATGGGTCTCCCTGGTGGGTTAATGGTATCTTTGTGTATCTTGGGTATGTGGTAGAACACCGGTGTTCTAGGGTTTCGTTTGAATAAGAAATCAAACTCTGCCTGGGTGATGATTCCCTCATGTTTTGCCTCTAAGAGGAATATTTTGAGATCCTTTTGATAGATGTCCATTGGGTCTCTTTGTAGAGGTATATATGACTTCACATCACCTAACAGCCGATTTGCTTCTGCTATGTATGCACTCTTATCTTGAAGCACTATTCCGCCCCCTTTATCTGCCTGTCTTATTACAATTTCACTATCTTCGCTCAACTCTTTTAGAGCCTGTAGTTCGTTTTTGTGTAAATTCCTTTTATGTAATGAAGGTGTGTTTTGACAGAGGGATTCAAAGTCTTTCAGTACCAGTGTGTAAAAAGTATCAATGAATCCCCCCTTAGCTTGATAGGGAAAGAAGGTAGATTTTGGGATAAAAGGTGAATGTTTGATATTGACTATAGAAGATTCTACAGAGGTAGTATCTACAACAGTGGAGGAAGACAATACTGGATCTTCCACATTTTCTACAATATCCAATGCAACATCATTCAGATCTGTAGTATGTTGTGTAAAAATGTCCAAATTTGGGCCACAGTTTGTATCAATGTCCGCTATGTCAGAGCCATCTGCCAAGAGTGAAGTCATGGCTTTAATGCACTCCCTCTCTTGAGAACTGAACATCTCCTCCTTCTCCTTGCCCTTCATAGTGAAAAATCTCATAAGTGTGACCTTCCTAATATATTTATTTAAATCTACAAATAAATTGAATTTTTTAGGTGAACTACTAGGTGCAAAGGAAAGACCCTTAGAGAGGAGTGCGGTATGATGTGCTGATAGTACAAAACTTGATAGGTTGAAAATACCGTGACTCTCCGGCATCAATGTCCTTAGTCTGCCTTCCTTCTTTCTTTGTTCACGCTGCCCAGATCTTCTTCCTCGCTGTCTCTTTTTCTGCGTTGTGAGGAGTGTTCCCGCGCTGTGGGATGTCTGTCCCATAGTGGGTAGGTTCTCCTTTTCTCTCTCTCTTCCTCCTTCTTCACCAACTCTAAAAAAGAAGCAGTATGTGAGGTTATTTTAGACCGAGGTGGTGTTGGATCCCTACTAGTGTGTTTGGGAATGGTCCCCCTATTCTCTCCCCCTTCTTTAGTAGCCAGATCTAAATTCTTGGGGGAATCTGTCAAAACCTCAAATCTATTCTCTATAGAACACCCCGGTGTAGTGGGTTTGTTTTCCTTCTGTTTGTTCGTCCTAGGTGTATGTGTTCTAGATGTTCCTCCTGAGGTATGTTGGTAGTCCCTACTTCTTTCCCTATATTTATGTTGTTTCTTCCCTTTCTTAGGGGGATAGTGGTGTTTGGAATCATCCCGCTTAGCTCTTTTCCAATTGGTAACCTGATTAGTAGCATAATCATTGGTATCTCTCTGATATTTTGTATCCTTACGTTCCATAATATCTTTTTCATAGTTTAATACTCTCTTGTTCACCAATTGATCCAATTCCTGGAACTCTTCACTATCCATATGTGGCATTAAAATATGTTGTACGTCCTCTATTTCCTTCTCAGTGAATTTCACTCTCTCCTCTCTATATGAGATTAATAAGCGAATCAATGAGAAGGAACATTTCTCCAAAATGGAGTTCCATTTTGAGGAAAAATCCTCACTGGTTTCAAATGTTGGTTTCTTTGTTACTCTTAAACCTCTAGGAATTATATTTTCATTCAGATATCTTTCCAATGAAAGTAGATCAAGCCAATGCTTCATCTCCTCCTTTGCCAATTTCTCAAGCCTAAAGAAATTGGTTTTTAAATCTATACCCTCCTCCATGGTCTCAACTGTAATAGACTCAACTGGTTTGAGATAGTTTTGCCTTCTTGCTAATCTTTCCTTACTATTAGACATCATAATGAAAACTGTATTTCTGGCACCCAACCAACAGCTGCTGACCGTGGAGTTGAAAACTATTAACAATATATACAATGAGGGTCTGCGCTCGTGTGTGGAAAACCAGAAATATAGGATATATAAAATTGAATTAACTGATTAAAAATCATAAATATATAAACATATTATTAATAAATCAATATAATGAATACTACTATAATAAATCCTGAATAGTGAAATCAATTCATATACCAAAAGTGCACTGTGAATGTCTGATATAAAAAAAAAAAAAAAAAAAAAAAAAAGCTAAAACATACAATTATACAAAAAAATATGTGTGGTGCTGTGAACTTTGCCTTAATCTGCTAATTGCAGATAGTCCTCTAGAGTCCAACAAATAGGTCCAATAATTGGGGAGTGACAGAAGCACTATTAGGATCAACCGGCAGCTTCTTAAAAGGGCACAACGACCTCCCTCTCCACCTGCATAGAAAAATATAAGAAAAAAAAGCGCCAAATCCTAGTGCATTACTGTGCAAAAATCGATATATTTAATTCCCAAAAATCTCAATAAAAATGAACTCACAAACATAAAACAATTAAAAGCATTGTATGAGTAATACTCATGCTCCTAGGACCAGGAAACGCTGCTTTGCTGTTGAAGTCCCTCCGTGGCTCCACTGGAACAGATTGCTGCCTCCGTTGTTCACTGCCTGCAGGAACTGACGAATCAGGCACTCCACGATGGTCTCTCCCCCGGTGCACACCAACCAGTTGCTTTTTAGTTCCCACCGGGGACGGTTGAAGTCGCGGACCAGCGGATGACGTCACGGGAACCGTTCTTAATACCGGACCGGTATAGATACTCAGCAGTTCAATTGCAAGCGTTGAAAAGTCCACTGCACACCTTCCCTACGCGTTTCATCTGATTAACAGACTTCTTCAGGGGATGGACTCTGGGTGTGTGGTGTCTCATATTATATACCCCCCAAGTCCAATTAGCTTGATTAGTTGAAAGGCAAAAAACAGTGTGTTGGCAATCTAAATTTTAGGTGGAACAGATTAAGTACACATGTGAACACCTAATGTTGCATCCACATCACTGAATACTTGCCAGCACATAGAAATGTATATAAAATACTGATGAATACCAGTTGTACTAAAAAATAAATAAAAATAATTAAAACAAACATGTAGTTGATGTCCTTGTATATATTTTTAGTTATTATACGGACTACAAGGGTATGCCTTAGGATATCGAGAGAGTATACTGTAGTTGCCAACACCTCAATATAAATGATATTTAGCAACAGTTGGGCATTTCATATGTTAAACGAAAAATTATTATTCTTATACAACAAAAGTTATTTTGTAATCAATGTCCTTATTTGTTTTAATTAAACATACTATAAGGGTATATCTCAAGACATCCTAAATACCCCAATATATCTATTAGTAAACAGAAGAGTTAGATATTTAGTTAATACAATATAAATGTGGCTTACGGAGGGTGGATCAATTAATGAACAAGAAAGAGCACAAAACTCTATTAGATATTAATTGACTTTTATCTTAGTACATGATATTTTTCTTAGTGTTATCATGGATAAAGATTAGAGGTTGAAACCATAATCCCTTATGGATGGTTCTACTCTTAATATTGTAGAATCATTTAATTAATTTATGAATATGAGTATTAGTCAGTGTCCCATAAGATAGAGGTTAAGGTATCTTTAAGTTTATGTGTATGCAACCAATTTGGACTATGAAATAGAACCAGCGTGGAAAAGAGCAGTATTTAACTCCATAGAAAATATAATATGGAGTTAAAAAGTATATTGGGAAGTTTAGACCGGGCATGTATCCTAGGTCACTTGAATCGTCAGCCCAGCAAGATTGCATGGTTCAGCTTACTCCCAACACTCCTCAGTAAGGGAGAGGGGGGTAAGGGAATGGGAGGGGGGAGAGGGGGGTGAGGGGGGGGGAGGGGGGGAGGGAAAGGGGGAAATGTATAAGTGAAAAAAGGGAATCTATATGTATGTGATAAGTGAGTGAATTTGAATGTGGATGTGAATAGAATTCCAAAATCTACTGTAAATAACAAATATTTAATAAATGTGTCCTAGTATGGCACTATGCTATATATATATGTGTGTGCTACCAATAATATGAACCCTTAACTAAATGATTATGTGCTAACATAAATTGTTAACACCATGATGCGTGAATTAATATTAATAATCACTTATGTCTGGCGATCACGAAGGGAACATGTGAGCCATGTTCAACCCAGACCTCCGTGGTCACCAGACATGTATGGTACCTATCCTATAGTGACGAGGAGCAAAAAGAAAAAAGAAAAACAGGAGAAAAATACGTCCCAAGACATAGACAGAGGTCAAATTAGATGACTGTGCTGACATCAATACAATCATTCAGGCCTTCTGGACTCAGTGTATTCAATTCGTAGATCCAGTATGTTTCTCTAAGATTGAGCAGTTTGTGCCTGTCTCCACTTAAAAGTGTAGAATTTATAGCCTCTACCCCCATGATTACTAGTGAGGACGGATCTTTATTGTGCTTCAATTCGTAATGTCTGGATAGGCTATGTGTTTTTAACCCATGAATTATATTACGTCGATGTTCCAGGAATCGTATACATAAGGCCCTTTTGGTTCTACCAATATACTGAAGCCCACAGGGGCATGTAATGGCATATACAATGTGAGTGGACAGACAGTTGATGTGGCCTTTTATTTGATGTACTGATCCATTTGAGTGGGATGTAACACTCTCAGTCTTTTTTAAGTGTTTGCATGTAAGGCATCTTGAGCGATTGCACAGGAAATTGCCATTTTTAACGTTCTTATTTGTTTGTACAGTATTACTGAATTTTTTTAGTCTACTGGGTGCCACGATTGATTTTATATTTCTGGCTTTCTGAAATATCACCGGTATTTTGGGTGGTAAATTTTTGCCTATGATTGGGTCATTGAGCAAAATTCCCCAGTGTTTGTTTAATATATTTTTAATTTTTTGTGAAGAACAATTGAATTGTGTTATAAATTGAGGGACAATGATCTCATTCTTGTCCCTTGTCTGCTTCTTTTTGTTTTTTCTTTTTGAAATTATATTGCCTTTTGACTGGTCTAAAAGTTCTTGTCTATCCAGTTTGCCAACTTGTTTAAAAGTTTCTAGGACCTTATGATGATTGTAACCTTTATCCACAAACTTTTTTACAAGAGCGTCCCCCTGGGCCAAGTAGTCCGAATCAAGAGAACAATTCCTCCTGATTCTGAGAAATTGGCCCCTGGGGACGTTCTCCAACCATTTATGGTAGTGGTTGCTATTGAAATGTAGGTATGCATTTGTGGATACTTTTTTGAAAAATGTTTTTGTTACAATTTCGTTCTTATTGTTCACCATTAATTCCAAATCCAAAAAATTGATACTGTATTTATTTATATCAAAAGTAAACCTCAAATCCATCTGGTTGTCATTAAATGCTGTTAGAATCTCACTCAATGCTTCCTGTTCACCGTCCCAGATGAAAATCAGGTCGTCTATGAAACGACCATAGTACACCAAGCCCGCCCCCAGCCCAGCATTACCCCACACATGAGTATCCTCCCATAGGCCCATGTATAGGTTTGCATAGCTGGGGGCAAAGCGGGTGCCCATAGCCGTCCCACAGATCTGTAGATAGTAATCATCTCCAAATAAAAAATAATTATGTTCCAGAATGAACAGGATAGCATCTAAAATGAAATCTCTCTGTGCTTTGTTTATAAGATTGTCCTTATCCAAATAATGTGCTATTGCTGCCACTCCCTTTGTATGACCAATGCATGTATATAAAGAGGCCACATCACATGTGGCCCAAATGTAAGTGGATTTCCAAGGTATCCCTGAGATTGAGTCTATAACATGCAGCGTGTCCCTAATATGTGATCTTAACTTGACCACCATAGGTTGTAAAAAATGGTCAACATACTGGGACACGCTGGACGTCATAGACTCCACCCCAGAGACAATGGGTCTCCCTGGTGGGTTAATGGTATCTTTGTGTATCTTGGGTATGTGGTAGAACACCGGTGTTCTAGGGTTTCGTTTGAATAAGAACGAGTTTGATTTCTTATTCAAACGAAACCCTAGAACACCGGTGTTCTACCACATACCCAAGATACACAAAGATACCATTAACCCACCAGGGAGACCCATTGTCTCTGGGGTGGAGTCTATGACGTCCAGCGTGTCCCAGTATGTTGACCATTTTTTACAACCTATGGTGGTCAAGTTAAGATCACATATTAGGGACACGCTGCATGTTATAGACTCAATCTCAGGGATACCTTGGAAATCCACTTACATTTGGGCCACATGTGATGTGGCCTCTTTATATACATGCATTGGTCATACAAAGGGAGTGGCAGCAATAGCACATTATTTGGATAAGGACAATCTTATAAACAAAGCACAGAGAGATTTCATTTTAGATGCTATCCTGTTCATTCTGGAACATAATTATTTTTTATTTGGAGATGATTACTATCTACAGATCTGTGGGACGGCTATGGGCACCCGCTTTGCCCCCAGCTATGCAAACCTATACATGGGCCTATGGGAGGATACTCATGTGTGGGGTAATGCTGGGCTGGGGGCGGGCTTGGTGTACTATGGTCGTTTCATAGACGACCTGATTTTCATCTGGGACGGTGAACAGGAAGCATTGAGTGAGATTCTAACAGCATTTAATGACAACCAGATGGATTTGAGGTTTACTTTTGATATAAATAAATACAGTATCAATTTTTTGGATTTGGAATTAATGGTGAACAATAAGAACGAAATTGTAACAAAAACATTTTTCAAAAAAGTATCCACAAATGCATACCTACATTTCAATAGCAACCACTACCATAAATGGTTGGAGAACGTCCCCAGGGGCCAATTTCTCAGAATCAGGAGGAATTGTTCTCTTGATTCGGACTACTTGGCCCAGGGGGACGCTCTTGTAAAAAAGTTTGTGGATAAAGGTTACAATCATCATAAGGTCCTAGAAACTTTTAAACAAGTTGGCAAACTGGATAGACAAGAACTTTTAGACCAGTCAAAAGGCAATATAATTTCAAAAAGAAAAAACAAAAAGAAGCAGACAAGGGACAAGAATGAGATCATTGTCCCTCAATTTATAACACAATTCAATTGTTCTTCACAAAAAATTAAAAATATATTAAACAAACACTGGGGAATTTTGCTCAATGACCCAATCATAGGCAAAAATTTACCACCCAAAATACCGGTGATATTTCAGAAAGCCAGAAATATAAAATCAATCGTGGCACCCAGTAGACTAAAAAAATTCAGTAATACTGTACAAACAAATAAGAACGTTAAAAATGGCAATTTCCTGTGCAATCGCTCAAGATGCCTTACATGCAAACACTTAAAAAAGACTGAGAGTGTTACATCCCACTCAAATGGATCAGTACATCAAATAAAAGGCCACATCAACTGTCTGTCCACTCACATTGTATATGCCATTACATGCCCCTGTGGGCTTCAGTATATTGGTAGAACCAAAAGGGCCTTATGTATACGATTCCTGGAACATCGACGTAATATAATTCATGGGTTAAAAACACATAGCCTATCCAGACATCACGAATTGAAGCACAATAAAGATCCGTCCTCACTAGTAATCATGGGGGTAGAGGCTATAAATTCTACACTTTTAAGTGGAGACAGGCACAAACTGCTCAATCTTAGAGAAACATACTGGATCTACGAATTGAATACACTGAGTCCAGAAGGCCTGAATGATTGTATTGATGTCAGCACAGTCATCTAATTTGACCTCTGTCTATGTCTTGGGACGTATTTTTCTCCTGTTTTTCTTTTTTCTTTTTGCTCCTCGTCACTATAGGATAGGTACCATACATGTCTGGTGACCACGGAGGTCTGGGTTGAACATGGCTCACATGTTCCCTTCGTGATCGCCAGACATAAGTGATTATTAATATTAATTCACGCATCATGGTGTTAACAATTTATGTTAGCACATAATCATTTAGTTAAGGGTTCATATTATTGGTAGCACACACATATATATATAGCATAGTGCCATACTAGGACACATTTATTAAATATTTGTTATTTACAGTAGATTTTGGAATTCTATTCACATCCACATTCAAATTCACTCACTTATCACATACATATAGATTCCCTTTTTTCACTTATACATTTCCCCCTTTCCCTCCCCCCCTCCCCCCCCCTCCCCCCCCTCTCCCCCCTCCCATTCCCTTACCCCCCTCTCCCTTACTGAGGAGTGTTGGGAGTAAGCTGAACCATGCAATCTTGCTGGGCTGACGATTCAAGTGACCTAGGATACATGCCCGGTCTAAACTTCCCAATATACTTTTTAACTCCATATTATATTTTCTATGGAGTTAAATACTGCTCTTTTCCACGCTGGTTCTATTTCATAGTCCAAATTGGTTGCATACACATAAACTTAAAGATACCTTAACCTCTATCTTATGGGACACTGACTAATACTCATATTCATAAATTAATTAAATGATTCTACAATATTAAGAGTAGAACCATCCATAAGGGATTATGGTTTCAACCTCTAATCTTTATCCATGATAACACTAAGAAAAATATCATGTACTAAGATAAAAGTCAATTAATATCTAATAGAGTTTTGTGCTCTTTCTTGTTCATTAATTGATCCACCCTCCGTAAGCCACATTTATATTGTATTAACTAAATATCTAACTCTTCTGTTTACTAATAGATATATTGGGGTATTTAGGATGTCTTGAGATATACCCTTATAGTATGTTTAATTAAAACAAATAAGGACATTGATTACAAAATAACTTTTGTTGTATAAGAATAATAATTTTTCGTTTAACATATGAAATGCCCAACTGTTGCTAAATATCATTTATATTGAGGTGTTGGCAACTACAGTATACTCTCTCGATATCCTAAGGCATACCCTTGTAGTCCGTATAATAACTAAAAATATATACAAGGACATCAACTACATGTTTGTTTTAATTATTTTTATTTATTTTTTAGTACAACTGGTATTCATCAGTATTTTATATACATTTCTATGTGCTGGCAAGTATTCAGTGATGTGGATGCAACATTAGGTGTTCACATGTGTACTTAATCTGTTCCACCTAAAATTTAGATTGCCAACACACTGTTTTTTGCCTTTCAACTAATCAAGCTAATTGGACTTGGGGGGTATATAATATGAGACACCACACACCCAGAGTCCATCCCCTGAAGAAGTCTGTTAATCAGATGAAACGCGTAGGGAAGGTGTGCAGTGGACTTTTCAACGCTTGCAATTGAACTGCTGAGTATCTATACCGGTCCGGTATTAAGAACGGTTCCCGTGACGTCATCCGCTGGTCCGCGACTTCAACCGTCCCCGGTGGGAACTAAAAAGCAACTGGTTGGTGTGCACCGGGGGAGAGACCATCGTGGAGTGCCTGATTCGTCAGTTCCTGCAGGCAGTGAACAACGGAGGCAGCAATCTGTTCCAGTGGAGCCACGGAGGGACTTCAACAGCAAAGCAGCGTTTCCTGGTCCTAGGAGCATGAGTATTACTCATACAATGCTTTTAATTGTTTTATGTTTGTGAGTTCATTTTTATTGAGATTTTTGGGAATTAAATATATCGATTTTTGCACAGTAATGCACTAGGATTTGGCGCTTTTTTTTCTTATATTTTTTTTCTTCTTATATTTTTCTATATATATATATATATATATATATATATATATATATATATATATACAAATATAACTGTATGCTCATCTGCATGTCTTAGGCAGGTCTGCAACCCCGCCTTTCCCCATTATCACCCAGCATACAGCACTTCCACTGCAGCAAGGGATTCTGGGAAATGACATGCAAATGAGCACACAGTGTCACTTTTTGCCTCAATAACCATTATTAACATGGTTCCCTATAGGCATAAGCTTGCTGCATGGTCACAGCTTTGAGCACAGCCAGGGTTAAGGTGCATACCCAGAAAACCACCCACAGACAGCTGTTTCGACCTTGATGGGTCTCATCAGTGTGGGGTTGATTTTACTGGGAATGCAAGAGAGGCTATGGGATAGGCTAAACCATAATACTGAGTTAAGTTATGGTGAGTAAAAAAAGTGACAAAAACCCTCCACAGGAAAGCAAATATGCAAACATACAGGAAGCATACAGCACTTCCACTGCAGCAAGGGATTCTGGGAAATGACATGTATATATATATATACACACACACTCACACACACGTAGAAGTATTGGTACGTGTTAGCCGAGCTTCAATAATCAAAAATGAATAGACGATACTGTTCTGTGGCTAACGAAATGCTTTTATTTGTGCGAGCTTTCCAGTTATACTAATCTCTTCTTCCGGCGGTGTTACGCTGATCTCTTCTTCCCACGGTGTTACGCTGATCTCTTCTTCCCGCGGTGTTACACTGATCTCTTCTTCCCGCGGTGTTACACTGGTCTCTTCTTCCCGCGGTGTTACGCTGATCTCTTCTTCCGGCGGTGTTACGCTGATCTCTTCCGGCGGTGTTACGCTGATCTCTTCTTCCGGCGGTGTTACGCTGATCTCGTCTTCCCGCCGTGTTACGCTGATCTCGTCTTCCCGCCATGTTACGCTGATCTCGTCTTCCTGCCGTGTTACGCTGATCTCTTCTTCCGGCGGTGTTACGCTGATCTCGTCTTCCCGCCGTGTTACGCTGATCTCGTCTTCCCGCCGTGTTACGCTGATCTCGTCTTCCCGCCGTGTTACGCTGATCTCGTCTTCCTGCCGTGTTACGCTGATCTCGTCTTCCGGCGGTATTACAATGAATAAAGCAAGCAAAGGGTTTACGTAAAAACAGTGCATCTTGGAATGTTAGCTGTGCTTGTCCCTCCCCCGTGTGTAGTTGTGAATTATGGCTAGAGGTGTTAAATGGTCCCTGAATGTTAGTGATGTAAGAGTGTTTACGTAAAAATAAATGAATGAAGAGCCCACAGTGTATACAGCGCTTTACAAAAGGTGTGTGTGGAGTGAGAGTGTATATCAATGGTGTGGGTAGGTGTAGAAATGTGAGTGTTGCATAACTAAAAGTGTGTGTAGATACTATGTGGTCCCTATTGGTAAATAGGGATGGAGAAGACATCGGAGTACCGTAGGCT
Source organism: Ascaphus truei (assembly GCF_040206685.1). Classification (NCBI taxonomy): domain Eukaryota; kingdom Metazoa; phylum Chordata; class Amphibia; order Anura; family Ascaphidae; genus Ascaphus; species Ascaphus truei. The sequence continues at coordinate 671,531 of NW_027453859.1, read as the reverse complement.
TTGGTGAGGGCGTGTAGTATTGCTCGATAATCCGGTAAAACTGTACCATGTGAGCAGCTGGAGGCCGCAGGCACTCGATGATCCTCTGTCTTTTCACTGCGTCGGAGCAGGTCCACTCCGGGAGTACTTGCTCCGCATGATCCTTCCATTCTTCAAACTCTGCCTCACCTAAAGGTGTGGGCCGAGTTCCTGAGACAGCCTTGAGTTTGCGGTGTTGTTGAGACTGGGAGGACTGGTTGATGGCCTCCCCGAGTTGCGGTACGGTCATGTCCCTAAGGGAGCCACCGCTGGACAAGCGGCTACTTGATTAAGGCAGGGAATGGATAGTCTGGACAGAGCTATCTACTTTTGGAATCATAGTGGGTGATGGTGGAGGGGAGTCAGCCCAATGGTGGGTCTGGTCTACAGCACCAGGGGTAAAGGTGACCCGGGGAAAAGTCACCTCAGTTTCTACGGAAGCTTGCCAGGTTGGGGCTAACGACCTCCCTGTCCCTGGCGGGAGGAAGTGGATGGGGGTCAGTTCCGAGTAAGGTGCCGATGTTTGCGGCGTGGACGTGGCCTTGGAATCTGGCAATTTGGGGTAAACCAAGGGGCAACCTTCACTTGAGGCCTCAGGTAAGTATAGTATTTTAGGGACAGTCTCTGAGCATATTTCATGCTCGTGGTATTGGACTCCAACAGAAATCCTCATCATATCTCCAGTCTAGGAGTCGCGCGGTGGCCAGGGCCGGGAAGACTCTTATTTACTCGCGCATGGTGAATGCAGATGCACGGGTAGATACTCCCCCCCACTGTGGCCATGTGTCGCAGTGATACTTTGCGCGCCAAGGCCCATTCGTGGACCTCTTGCTTTGAGGGCACAAACATGATGGAGAATGAATTTGAGAGAACTCTAGGGCACCCCAAGTCTAAGATCTCAGCAGCGCCTCCAAATGTAGCCCTCTTTCCCTCGTATGAAGGTTCTACTGGTGCTGGTGGTACCTGTTGAATCGCAGGGATCTGAGCCTTTACTACTGGGAGCCTGGGGTAACGAATATACTGAGTGGCAGCGCCTCCACATCCCAATTGTATGGGATAACCCCGAGCAGGAACTATTAATAACAGTCCACAGATTATAAGAATAACACTGATAACCTTCACTATGAGCAATAACCATAAACCACATACATACAATACTAATGGTTACAGCTATACCTCGCCGCGCAGGGTGTTGTCCCACCACAGTGTATCCCCACACAGTGTACACAGTACCAGAGGTGTCCCTTTGTCACTTCACCCAATAAGTGTCCCCAAAAGATGCCCACCCCTCTAGGCGTGATCAGCGCCTTACTGTACGGATGTTGGTGCACGTTTTGGTGAACGGTACCTGCCGGGTGTGTCCACACCCGGGCGCACTGACAACGAGCAGCAGGGGATCCGCCGATCCAACGATATCCTCCACTGGATGGGATGTCTCCCTCTGGAGTGACTTCCGCAATGATGGTCGCTCACTCTCTGGCAGTCTGGTCTCAGAATGCAGTAACAAAAGTTCAAATGAAACCACTGTGGCCCTAAGCTGGCTAACCACTAGAAGGGCAGGATCCCTAACTGAAGGGGCCTTCCCTAAAGCAGCCACAATCTAGGGTGAGTTGGGGCCTAGGGGATCTCTGGCCTAGTGCAGAGGGTCACAGACCCTGCACCTACACGACCTCCCATAGCTGTGTCCCAGCTCCAACTGCCAACAAGCCCTCAGATCACCAACTGTAACAACTGCCTCAGCAGGGAATCCTAACACTTCATTGGCCAGGCCTAGTCACCTGACTCCGCAGCCCTGTGGCCTTCTGGGGGCTGAAATCAACGCAGAACCCTTTTATCATTGGCGCCATGTGCGCGACCTGTAATGGCTGCCGCAATACTCCCTGCGCATGCGCGAACCTTGTAATGGCTGCCGCAACTCGGCAGCCACTGCCGCGACTCTCGGCAGCCACTGCGCATATCTTACATGGTGGCGCCCTGAGTGATCTCCGGAGCTCCGGCGATGCTTTCGCCCAGTGTGACGGCCCCCACAGCAACCCCCATTCTCTCAAGCTGCAGCGGAGGTAAAAGCCAAACCATGGAACCCTGGCTAGATTATATATATATATATATATATATATATGATTGTGTGTGAGAATCCACCCCACCCACGAGAAATCCCCCCCCTCCCACCTTACCCACGAGAAATCCCACCCCACCCACGAGAAATCCCCTCCCTCCCACCCCACCCACGAGAAATCCCCCCTCCCTCCCACCCCACCCACGAGAAATCCCCCCTCCCTCCCACCCCACCCACAAGAAATCCCCCCTCCCTCCCACCCCACCCACGAGAAATCCCCCCTCCCTCCCACCCCACCCACGAGAAATCCCCCCTCCCTCCCACCCCACCCACGAGAAATCCCCCCTCCCTCCCACCCCACCCACGAGAAATCCCCCCTCCCTCCCACCCCACCCACGAGAAATCCCCACTCCCTCCCACCCCACCCACGAGAAATCCCCCCTCCCACCCACCCACGAGAAATCCCAACGAAAAATCCCTCCACCCACCCACCCAAGAGAAATCCCTCCACCCACACGAGAAATCCACCCAACCCACGAGAAATCCCTCCACCCACACGAGAAATCCAAATGAGAAATCCCCCCACCCACATACGAGAAATCCCCCCACCCACCCCCCCACGAGAAATCCCCCCACGAGAAATCCCCCCAACCCACGAGAAATCCCTCCACCCACATGAGAAATCCAAATGAGAAATCCCCCCACCCACATACGAGAAATCCACCCACCCACCCATGAGAAATCCCTAATGAGAAATCCCCCCCACCCACCCACGAGAAATCCCCCCGCCCACCCACCCAACGAGAAATCCCCCCGCCCACCCACCCAACGAGAAATCCCCCCGCCCACCCACCCAACGAGAAATCCCCCCGCCCACCCACCCAACGAGAAATCCCCCCGCCCACCCACCCAACGAGAAATCCCCCCGCCCACCCACCCAACGAGAAATCCCCCCTGCCCACCCACCCAACGAGAAATCCCCCCGCCCACCCACCCAACGAGAAATCCCCCCGCCCACCCACCCAACGAGAAATCCCCCCGCCCACCCACCCAACGAGAAATCCCCCCGACCACCCACCCAACGAGAAATCCCCCCGCCCACCCACCCAACGAGAAATCCCCCCGCCCACCCACCCAACGAGAAATCCCCCCGCCCACCCACCCAACGAGAAATCCCCCCGCCCACCCACCCAACGAGAAATCCCCCCGCCCACCCACCCAACGAGAAATCCCCCCGCCCACCCACCCAACGAGAACTCCCCCCGCCCACCCACCCAACGAGAAATCCCCCCGCCCACCCACCCAACGAGAAATCCCCCCGCCCACCCTACCAACGAGAAATCCCCCCGCCCAGCCACCCAACGAGAAATCCCCCCACCCACCCACCCACGAGAAATCCCCCCACCCACCCACCCACGAGAAATCCCCCCACCCCCCCACGAGAAATCCCCCCACCCCCCCAACGAGAAATCCCCCCACCCCCCCAACGAGAAATCCCCCCACCCACCCATGAGAAATCCCCACACCCACCCACGAGAAATCCCCCCCACCCAACCCACGAGAAATCCCAACCCACCCACGAGAAATCCCAACCCACCCACGAGAAATCCCCCCACCCAACCCACGAGAAATCCCCCCAAACGAGAAATCCCCCCACCCACCCACGAGAAATCCCCCCACCCACCCACGACAAATCCCAACGACAAATCCCCCCACCCTCCCACGAGAACTCCCCCCACCATCCCACGAGAAATCCCAACGACAAATCCCCCCACCCTCCCACGAGAAATCCCCCCACCCTCCCACCCCACCCACGAGAAATCCCCCCACCCTCCCACCCCACCCACGAGAAATCCCCCCTCCCTCCCACCCCACCCACGAGAAATCCCCCCTCCCTCCCACCCCACCCACGAGAAATCCCCCCTCCCTCCCACCCCACCCACGAGAAATCCCCCCTCCCTCCCACCCCACCCACGAGAAATCCCCCCGCCCACTCACTCCACCCATGAGAAATCCCCCCGCCCACTCACTCCACCCACGAGAAATCCCCCCGCCCACCCACCCCACCCACGAGAAATCCCCCCGCCCACCCACCCCACCCACGAGAAATCACCCCACCCATGAGAAATCCCCCCACCCACTCACTCCACCCACGAGAAATCCCCCCGCCACCCCACCCACCCGCCCACCCATGAGAAAACACCCCAGCGAGAAAAACCCCCATCCACGAGAAATCCCCCCGCCCACCCACCCAACGAGAAATCCCCCCGCCCACCCACCCAACGAGAACTCCCCCCGCCCACCCACCCAACGAGAAATCCCCCCGCCCACCCACCCAACGAGAAATCCCCCCGCCCACCCTACCAACGAGAAATCCCCCCGCCCACCCTACCAACGAGAAATCCCCCCGCCCAGCCACCCAACGAGAAATCCCCCCACCCACCCACCCACGAGAAATCCCCCCACCCACCCACCCACGAGAAATCCCCCCACCCACCCACCCACGAGAAATCCCCCCACCCCCCCACGAGAAATCCCCCCACCCCCCCCAACGAGAAATCCCCCCACCCCCCCAACGAGAAATCCCCCCACCCACCCATGAGAAATCCCCCCACCCACCCACGAGAAATCCCCCCCACCCAACCCACGAGAAATCCCAACCCACCCACGAGAAATCCCAACCCACCCACGAGAAATCCCCCCACCCAACCCACGAGAAATCCCCCCAAACGAGAAATCCCCCCACCCACCCACGAGAAATCCCCCCACCCACCCACGACAAATCCCAACGACAAATCCCCCCACCCTCCCACGAGAACTCCCCCCACCATCCCACGAGAAATCCCAACGACAAATCCCCCCACCCTCCCACGAGAAATCCCCCCACCCTCCCACCCCACCCACGAGAAATCCCCCCACCCTCCCACCCCACCCACGAGAAATCCCCCCTCCCTCCCACCCCACCCACGAGAAATCCCCCCTCCCTCCCACCCCACCCACGAGAAATCCCCCCTCCCTCCCACCCCACCCACGAGAAATCCCCCCTCCCTCCCACCCCACCCACGAGAAATCCCCCCGCCCACTCACTCCACCCATGAGAAATCCCCCCGCCCACTCACTCCACCCACGAGAAATCCCCCCGCCCACCCACCCCACCCACGAGAAATCCCCCCGCCCACCCACCCCACCCACGAGAAATCACCCCACCCATGAGAAATCCCCCCACCCACTCACTCCACCCACGAGAAATCCCCCCGCCACCCCACCCACCCGCCCACCCATGAGAAAACACCCCAGCGAGAAAAACCCCCATCCACGAGAAATCCCCCCACCCACCCACGAGAAATCCCCCCACCCACGAGAAATCCCCCCAACCCACGAGAAAAAACCCCCACCCACCCACGAGAAATCCCCCCACCCACCCACGACAAATCCCAACGACAAATCCCCCCACCCTCCCACGAGAAATCCCAACGACAAATCCCCCAACCCTCCCACGAGAAATCCCCCCACCCTCCCACCCCACCTACGAGAAATCCCCCCTCCCTCCCACCCCACCCACGAGAAATCCCCCCTCCCTCCCACCCCACCCACGAGAAATCCCCCCTCCCTCCCACCCCACCCACGAGAAATCCCCCCGCCCACCCACGAGAAATCCCCCCGCCCACTCACTCCACCCACGAGAAATCCCCCCGCCCACCAACTCCACCCACGAGAAATCCCCCCGCCCACCCACCCCACCCACGAGAAATCCCCCCGCCCACCCACCCAATGAGAAATCCCCCCGCCCACCCACCCAACGAGAAATCCCCCCGCCCACCCACCCAACGAGAAATCCCCCCGCCCACCCACCCAACGAGAAATCCCCCCGCCCACCCACCCAACGAGAAATCCCCCCGCCCACCCACCCAACGAGAAATCCCCCCGCCCAGCCACCCAACGAGAAATCCCTCCACCCACCCACCCACGAGAAATCCCCCAACCCCCCCACCCACCCACCCACGAGAAATCCCCCCACCCACCCATGAGAAATCCCCCCACCCACCCATGAGAAATCCCCCCACCCACCCATGAGAAATCCCCACACCCACCCACGAGAAATCCCCCCCACCCAACCCACGAGAAATACTCCCCACCCAACCCACGAGAAACCCCCCCCCCACCCAACCCACGAGAAATCCCACCACCCAACCCACGAGAAATCCCCCCAAACGAGAAATCCCCCCATACACCCACCCACGAGAAATCCCCCCACCCACCCATGACAAATCCCAACGACAAATCCCCCCACCCTCCCACGAGAACTCCCCCCACCCTCCCACGAGAAATCACAACGACAAATCCCCCCACCCTCCCACGAGAAATCCCCCCACCCTCCCACCCCACCCACGAGAAATCCCCCCTCCCTCCCACCCCACCCACGAGAAATCCCCCCTCCCTCCCACCCCACCCACGAGAAATCCCCCCTCCCTCCCACCCCACCCACGAGAAATCCCCCCTCCCTCCCACCCCACCCACGAGAAATCCCCCCTCCCTCCCACCCCACCCACGAGAAATCCCCCCTCCCTCCCACCCCACCCACGAGAAATCCCCCCTCCCTCCCACCCCACCCACGAGAAATCCCCCCGCCCACTCACTCCACCCATGAGAAATCCCCCCGCCCACTCACTCCACCCACGAGAAATCCCCCCGCCCACCCACCCCACCCACGAGAAATCCCCCCGCCCACCCACCCCACCCACGAGAAATCACCCCACCCAACGAGAAATCCCCCCGCCCACCCACCCAACGAGAAATCCCCCCGCCCACCCACCCACCCAACGAGAAATCCCCCCGCCCACCCACCCAACGAGAAATCCCCCCGCCCACCCACCCAACGAGAAATCCCCCCGCCCACCCACCCAACAAGAAATCCCCCCGCCCACCCACCCACCCAACGAGAAATCCCCCCGCCCACCCACCCAACGAGAAATCACCCCACCCACCCACGAGAAATCCCCCCACCCCCCCACCCACCCACGAGAAATCCCCCCACCCCCCCACCCACGAGAAATCCCCCCACCCCCCCAACGAGAAATCCCCCCACCCACGAGAAATCCCCACACCCACCCACGAGAAATCCCCCCCACCCAACCCACGAGAAATCCCCCCCACCCAACCCACGAGAAATCCCCCCCACCCAACCCACGAGAAATCCCAACCCACCCACGAGAAATCCCAACCCACCCACGAGAAATCCCCCCACCCAACCCACGAGAAATCCCCCCAAACGAGAAATCCCCCCACCCACCCACGAGAAATCCCCCCACCCACGAGAAATCCCAATGAGAAATCCCCCCACGAGAAATCCCCCCCACCCAACCCACGCGAAATCCCAACCACCCAACCCACGCGAAATCCCAACCCACCCACGAGAAATCCTCCCACCCAACCCATGAGAAATCCCAACCCACCCACGAGAAATCCCCCCACCCACCCACGAGAAATCCCCCCACCCACCCACGAGAAATCCACCCACCCACGAGAAATCCACCCAACGAGAAATCCCCCCACCCAACCCACGAGAAAACACCCCCACCCAACCCACGAGAAATCCCCCCCACCCAACCCACGAGAAATCCCAACCCACCCACGAGAAATCCCAACCCACCCACGAAAAATCCCCCCACCCAACCCACGAGAAATCCCCCCAAACGAGAAATCCCCCCACCCACCCACGAGAAATACCCCCCACCCACCCACGAGAAATCCCCAACGAGAAATCCCCCCACCCAACCCACGATAAATCCCCCCAAACGAGAAATCCCCCCACCCACCCACGAGAAATCCCCCCCACCCACCCACCCACAAGAAATCCCCCCCACCCACCCACCCACAAGAAATCCCCCCCACCCACCCACGAGAAATCCCCCCCACCCACCCACGAGAAATCCCCCCCACCCACCCACGAGAAATCCCCCCCAAACGAGAAATCCCCCCCCGCACCCACCCACGAGAAATCCCCCCAACGAGAAATCCCAATGAGAAATCCCTCCACCCACCCACCCAAGAGAAATCCCTCCACCCACACGAGAAATCCCCCCATGAGAAATCCCCCCACCCACCCACGAGAAATCCCCCCACCCAAACCACGAGAAATCCCCCCACCCAAACCACGCGAAATCCCCCCCACCCAACCCACGCGAAATCCCCCCCACCCAACCCACGCGAAATCCCCCCCACCCAACCCACGCGAAATCCCCCCCACCCAACCCACGCGAAATCCCCCCCACCCAACCCACGCGAAATCCCCCCCACCCAAACCACGCGAAATCCCCCCCACCCAAACCACGCGAAATCCCCCCCACCCAAACCACGCGAAATCCCCCCACCCAACCCACGCGAAATCCCCCCCACCCAACCCACGCGAAATCCCCCCCACCCAACCCACGCGAAATCCCCCCCACCCAACCCACGCGAAATCCCCCCCACCCAACCCACGCGAAATCCCCCCCACCCAACCCACGCGAAATCCCCCCCACCCAACCCACGCGAAATCCCCACCACCCAACCCACGCGAAATCCCCCCCACCCAACCCACGCGAAATCCCCCCCACCCAACCCACGCGAAATCCCAACCCACGCGAAATTCCAACCCACCCACGAGAAATCCCCCCACCCAACCCACGAGAAATCCCAACCCACCCACGAGAAATCCCCCCATCCACCCACGAGAAATCCCCCCCACCCAACGAGAAATCCACCCAACGAGAAATCCCCCCACCCACCCACGAGAAAACCCCAACGAGAAATACCCCCACCCACCCACGAGAAATCCCCCCCACCCAACCCACGAGAAATCCCCCCCACCCAACCCACGCGAAATCCCAACCCACCCACGAGAAATCCCCCCACCCAACCCACGAGAAATCCCCCCACCCAACGAGAAATCCACCCAACGAGAAAGAGAGAAAACCCCAACGAGAAATCCCCCCACCCACCCACTCACCCACGAGAAATCCACCCACGCACCAGAAATCCACCCACGCACGAGAAATCCACCCACCCACGAGAAATCCCCCCACCCACGAGAAATCCCCCCACCCACACACGAGAAATACCCCCAACGAGAAATCCCCCCACCCACACACGAGAAATACCCCCAACGAGAAATCCCCCCTCCCACCCCACGAGAAATCCCCCCTCCCACCCCACGAGAAATCCCCCCTCCCTCCCACCCACGAGAAATCCCCCCTCCCTCCCACCCACGAGAAATCCCCCCTCCCTCCCACCCACGAGAAATCCCCCCTCCCTCCCACCCACGAGAAATCCCCCCTCCCACCCCACCCACGAGAAATCCCCCCTCCCACCCCACCCACGAGAAATCCCCCCTCCCACCCCACCCACGAGAAATACCCCCTCCCACCCCACCCACGACAAATCCCCCCTCCCTCCCACCCACGAGAAATCCCCCCTCCTTCCCACCCACGAGAAATCCCCCCTCTCCCACCCCACCCACGAGAAATCCCCACGCCCACCCACCCCACCCACGAGAAATCCCCACGCCCACCCACCCCACCCACGAGAAATCCCCACGCCCACCCACCCCACCCACGAGAAATCCCCACGCCCACCCACCCCACCCACGAGAAATCCCCACGCCCACCCACCCCACCCACGAGAAATCCCCACGCCCACCCACCCCACCCACGATAAATCCCCACGCCCACCCACCCCACGATAAATCCCCACGCCCACCCACCCCACCCACGAGAAATCCCCACGCCCACCCACGAGAAATCCCCACGCCCACTCACCCCACCCACGAGAAATCCCCACGCCCACTCACCCCACCCACGAGAAATCCCCACGCCCACCCACCCCACCCACGAGAAATCCCCACGCCCACCCCACCCACGAGAAATCCCCACGCCCACCCACCCCACCCACGAGAAATCCCCACGCCCACCCCACCCACGAGAAATCCCCACGCCCACCCACCCCACCCACGAGAAATCCCCACGCCCACCCACCCCACCCACGAGAAATCCCCACGCCCACCCACGAGAAATCCCCACGCCCACCCACCCCACCCACGAGAAATCCCCACGCCCACCCACGAGAAATCCCCACGCCCACTCACCCCACCCACGAGAAATCCCCACGCCCACTCACCCCACCCACGAGAAATCCCCACGCCCACCCACGAGAAATCCCCACGCCCACCCACCCCACCCACGAGAAATCCCCACGCCCACCCACCCCACCCACGAGAAATCCCCACGCCCACCCCACCCACGAGAAATCCCCACGCCCACCCACCCCACCCACGAGAAATCCCCACGCCCACCCACCCCACCCACGAGAAATCCCCACGCCCACCCACCCCCCCACGAGAAATACCCACGCCCACCCACCCCCCCACGAGAAATACCCACGCCCACCCACCCCACCCACGAGAAATACCCACGCCCACCCACCACACCCACGAGAAATACCCACGCCCACCCACCCCACCCACGAGAAATCCCCACGCCCACCCACGAGAAATCCCCACGCCCACCCACCCCACCCACGAGAAATCCCCACGCCCACCCACCCCACCCACGAGAAATCCCCACGCCCACCCACCCCACCCACGAGAAATCCCCACGCCCACCCACCCCACCCACGAGAAATCCCCACGCCCACCCACCCCACCCACGAGAAATCCCCACGCCCACCCACCCCACCCACGAGAAATCCCCACAACGAGAAATCCCCACGCCCACCCACCCCCCCACGAGAAATCCCCACGCCCACCCACCCCACCCACGAGAAATCCCCACGCCCACCCACGAAAAATCCCCACGCCCACCCACGAAAAATCCCCATGCCCACCCACCCCACCCACGAAAAATCCCCATGCCCACCCACCCCACCCACGAAAAATCCCCACGCCCGCCCACCCACCCCACCCACGAGAAATCCCCACGCCCACCCCACCCACGAGAAATCCCCACGCCCACCCCACCCACGAGAAATCCCCCCGCCCACCCCACCCACGAGAAATCCCCCCGCCCACCCCACCCACGAGAAATCCCCCCGCCCACCCCACCCACGAGAAATCCCCCCGCCCACCCCACCCACGAGAAATCCCCCCGCCCACCCCACCCACGAGAAATCCCCCCGCCCACCCCACCCACGAGAAATCCCCCCGCCCACCCCTCACACCACACACCACCCCTCACACCACACACCACCCCTCACACCACACACCACCCCTCACACCACACACCACCCCTCACACCACACACCACCCCTCACACCACACACCACCCCTCACACCACACACCACACACCACCCCTCACACCACACACCACACACCACACCACACACCAACCCTCACACCACACACGAGAAAATCAGAGCACAGAACTCTGTTGGGGGCGTGCCTGACAGTGAGTGACAGGAGCGTGCACCAATCAAAGCCTCTCACGGGCAGCTAAGGACAAGCAGCCGAGGGAGGGGGCGGAGCGTCTACAATACTGCGCCGGTGGGCGTGGCCGGCGAGTGGGCGTGGCCTGCGCGGGCCAGACAAGATGGCGGCGGCCTGAGAGTGATCCAGAGACAGCCAGGGAATAAAGAGACAGCCCAGGTACTGTGTGTGGGACAGCCAGGGAATAAAGAGACAAACAGGGAATAAAGAGACAGCCCAGGTACTGTGTGTGGGACAGCCAGGGAATAAAGAGACAGCCAGGGAATAAAGAGACAGCCCAGGTACTGTGTGTGGGACAGCCAGGGAATAAAGAGACAGCCCAGGTACTGTGTGTGAGACAGCCAGGGAATAAAGAGACAGCAAGGGAATAAAGAGACAGCCCAGGTACTGTGTGTGAGACAGCCAGGGAATAAAGAGACAGCCCAGGGAATAAAGAGACAGCCCATCTACTGTGTGTGGCAGCCAGGGAATAAAGAGACAGCCCAGGTACTTTGTGTGGGACAGCCAGGGAATAAAGAGACAGCCCAGGTACTGTGTGTGGCAGCCAGGGAATAAAGAGACAGCCCAGGTACTGTGTGTGGGACAGCCACGGAATAAAGAGACAGCCCAGGTACTGTGTGTGGGACAGCCAGGGAATAAAGAGACAGCCCAGGTACTGTGTGTGGGACAGCCAGGGAATAAAGAGACAGCCCAGGTACTGTGTGTGAGACAGCCAGGGAATAAAGAGACAGCCTATCTACTGTGTGTGAGACAGCCAGGGAATAAAGAGACAGCCCAGGTACTGTGTGTGAGACAGCCAGGGAATAATGAGACAGCCAGGGAATAAAGAGACAGCCAGGGAATAAAGAGACAGCCCAGGTACTGTGTGTGAGACAGACAGGGAATAATGAGACAGCCAGGGAATAAAGAGACAGCCCAGGTACTGTGTGTGGGACAGCCAGGGAATAAAGAGACAGCCCAGGTACTGTGTGTGGGACAGCCAGGGAATAAAGAGACAGCCCAGGTACTGTGTGTGAGACAGACAGGGAATAATGAGACAGCCAGGGAATAAAGAGACAGCCCATCTACTGTGTGTGGCAGCCAGGGAATAAAGAGACAGCCCAGGTACTGTGTGGGACAGCCACGGAATAAAGAGACAGCCCAGGTACTGTGTGTGGGACAGCCAGGGAATAAAGAGACAGCCCAGGTACTGTGTGTGGGACAGCCAGGGAATAAAGAGACAGCCCAGGTACTGTGTGTGGGACAGCCAGGGAATAAAGAGACAGCCCAGGTACTGTGTGTGGGACAGCCACGGAATAAAGAGACAGCCCAGGTACTGTGTGGGACAGCCAGGGAATAAAGAGACAGCCCAGGTACTGTGTGTGGCAGCCAGGGAATAAAGAGACAGCCCAGGTACTGTGTGTGGGACAGCCACGGAATAAAGAGACAGCCCAGGTACTGTGTGTGGGACAGCCAGGGAATAAAGAGACAGCCCAGGTACTGTGTGTGGGACAGCCAGGGAATAAAGAGACAGCACAGGTACTGTGTGTGAGACAGACAGGGAATAATGAGACAGCCAGGGAATAAAGAGACAGCCCAGGTACTGTGTGTGGGACAGCCAGGGAATAAAGAGACAGCCCAGGTACTGTGTGTGGGACAGCCAGGGAATAAAGGGACAGCCCAGGTACTGTGTGTGGGACAGCCAGGGAATAAAGAGACAGCCCAGGTACTGTGTGTGAGACAGACAGGGAATAATGAGACAGCCAGGGAATAAAGAGACAGCCCAGGTACTGTGTGTGGGACAGCCAGGGAATAAAGAAACAGCCAGGGAATAAAGAAACAGCCAGGGAATAAAGAGACAGCCCAGGTACTGTGTGTGGGACAGCCAGGGAATAAAGAGACAGCCCAGGTACTGTGTGTGGGACAGCCAGGGAATAAAGGGACAGCCCAGCTACTGTGTGTGAGACAGCCAGGGAATAAAGAGACAGCCCAGGTACTGTGTGTGAGACAGCCAGGGAATAAAGAGACAGCCAGGGAATAAAGAGACAGCACAGGTACTGTGTGTGGGACAGCCAGGGAATAAAGAGACCGCCAGGGAATAAAGAGACAGCCCAGGTACTGTGTGTGAGACAGCCAGGGAATAAAGAGACAGCCAGGGAATAAAGAGACAGCCAGGGTATAAAGAGACAGCCAGGGAATAAAGAGACAGCCCAGGTACTGTGTGTGGGACAGCCAGGGAATAAAGAGACAGCCCAGGTACTGTGTGTGAGACAGCCAGGGAATAAAGAGACAGCCAGGGAATAAAGAGACAGCCCAGGTACTGTGTGTGAGACAGACAGGGAATAAAGAGACAGCCCAGGTACTGTGTGTGAGACAGACAGGGAATAATGAGACAGACAGGGAATAATGAGACAGCCAGGGAATAAAGAGACAGCCAGGGAATAAAGAGACAGCCCAGGTACTGTGTGAGACAGCCAGGGAAAAAAGAGACAGCCCAGGTACTGTGTGTGAGACAGCCAGGGAATAAAGAGACAGCCCATCTACTGTGTGTGAGACAGCCAGGGAATAAAGAGATAGCCAGGGAATAAAGAGACAGTCAGGGAATAAAGAGACAGCCCAGGTACTGTGTGAGACAGCCAGGGAAAAAAGAGACAGCCCAGGTACTGTGTGTGAGACAGACAGGGAATAAAGAGACAGCACAGGTACTGTGTGTGAGACAGTGAATAATGAGACAGCCAGGGAACAAAGAGACAGCCCAGGAACTGTGTGTGAGACAACCAGGGAATAAAGAGACAGCCCAGGTACTGTGTGTGAGACAGCCAGGGAATAAAGAGACAGCCCAGATACTGTGTGTGAGACAGCCAGGGAATAAAGAGACAGCCCAGATACTGTGTGTGAGACAGCCAGGGAATAAAGAGACAGCCCAGGTACTGTGTGTTTGGCAGACAGGGAATAAAGAGACAGCCCAGGTACTGTGTGTGGCAGCCAGGGAATAAAGAGACAGCCCAGGTACTGTGAGAGACAGCCAGGGAATAAAGAGACAGGCCAGGTACTGTGTGTGAGACAGCCAGGGAACAAAGAGACAGCCCAGGAACTGTGTGTGAGACAACCAGGGAATAAAGAGACAGCCCAGGTAGAGTGTGTGTGTGTGTGTGTGTGTGTGTGTGTGTGTGTGTGTGTGTGTGTGTGTGTGTGTGTGTGTGTGTGTGTGTGTGTGTGTGTGTGTGTGTGTGTGTGTGTGTGTGTGTGTGTGTGATTAGACAGCCCAGGTACCTGCTAGGATTTCCCCACTCAGGATAGCTGCAGCGGGTATATCGGGACACACTATGACTGGTGATATAAGCGGTATAGCTGCAGCGGGTATATCGGGACACACTATGACTGGTGATATAAGCGGTATAGCTGCAGCTGGTATATCGGGACACACTATGACTGGTGATATAAGCGGTATAGCTGCAGCGGGTATATCTGCACACACTATGACTGGTGATATAAGCGGTATAGCTGCAGCGGGTATATCGGGACACACTATGACTGGTGATATAAGCGGTATAGCTGCAGCGGGTATATCGGGACACACTATGACTGGTGATATAAGCGGTATAGCTGCAGCGGGTATATCTGCACACACTATGACTGGTGATATAAGCGGTTTAGCTGCAGCGGGTATATCGGGACACACTATGACTGGTGATATAAGCGATATAGCTGCAGCTGGTATATCTGCACACACTATGACTGGTGATATAAGCGGTATAGCTGCAGCGGGTATATCGGGACACACTATGACTGGTGATATAAGCGGTATAGCTGCAGCGGGTATATCGGGACACACTATGACTGGTGATATAAGCGGTATAGCTGCAGCGGGTATATCTGCACACACTATGACTGGTGATATAAGCGGTATAGCTGCAGCTGGTATATCTGCACACACTATGACTGGTGATATAAGCGGTATAGCTGCAGCGGGTATATCGGGACACACTATGACTGGTGATATAAGCGGTATAGCTGCAGCGGGTATATCGGGACACACTATGACTGGTGATATAAGCGGTATAGCTGCAGCGGGTATATCGGGACACACTATGACTGGTGATATAAGCGGTATAGCTGCAGCGGGTATAGCTGCACACACTATGACTGGTGATATAAGCGGTATAGCTGCAGCGGGTATATCGGGACACACTATGACTGGTGATATAAGCGGTATAGCTGCAGCGGGTATATCGGGACACACTATGACTGGTGATATAAGCGGTATAGCTGCAGCGGGTATATCGGGACACACTATGACTGGTGATATAAGCGGTATAGCTGCAGCGGGTATATCGGGACACACTATGACTGGTGATATAAGCGGTATAGCTGCAGCGGGTATATCGGGACACACTATGACTGGTGATATAAGCGGTATAGCTGCAGCTGGTATATCTGCACACACTATGACTGGTGATATAAGCGGTATAGCTGCAGCGGGTATATCGGGACACACTATGACTGGTGATATAAGCGGTATAGCTGCAGCGGGTATATCGGGACACACTATGACTGGTGATATAAGCGGTATAGCTGCAGCTGGTATATCGGGACACACTATGACTGGTGATATAAGCGGTATAGCTGCAGCGGGTATATCTGCACACACTATGACTGGTGATATAAGCGGTATACTGCACCGACACACTTTATTCGAGCAAATACCCAGTATGTACCTGGCAGATACCTGGAATGCGCCGCTCCTCACCTCTGACAAGCCCCGTTGTGTTTGCCTTCCCAGCCTGGGTTCATGCCTGGCTGACGGGCGGCTGATCTGTTAAATGATAATGATTAGGATTTAATAGGCTGCAATGCTTCGCGTGTCTACCAGATGGCATAAATTCATGAATTGTAATGCAGTATATATATATATATACTGTGCAGTATTGCAGCCAGCGGGAATAAAATGCTTTAATCCCTGCCTGGAAAATACCTCAATGCACTCGGGCAGAAAACTGTCACAAACCTCAATACACCCGGGTATACCCGAATTCGTGGGACTAGCCGAGCTCGAATAAAGTGTGTCGCCAGTGTAGCTGCAGCGGGTATATCGGGACACACTATGACTGGTGATATAAGCGGTATAGCTGCAGCGGGTATATCGGGACACACTATGACTGGTGATATAAGCGGTATAGCTGCAGCGGGTATATCTGCACACACTATGACTGGTGATATAAGCGGTATAGCTGCAGCGGGTATATCTGCACACACTATGACTGGTGATATAAGCGGTATAGCTGCAGCGGGTATATCGGGACACACTATGACTGGTGATATAAGCGGTATAGCTGCAGCTGGTATATCTGCACACACTATGACTGGTGATATAAGCGGTATAGCTGCAGCTGGTATATCTGCACACACTATGACTGGTGATATGCGGTATAGCTGCAGCGGGTATATCTGCACACACTATGACTGGTGATATAAGCGGTATAGCTGCAGCTGGTATATCTGCACACACTATGACTGGTGATATAAGCGGTATAGCTGCAGCGGGTATATCTGCACACACTATGACTGGTGATATAAGCGGTATAGCTGCAGCTGGTATATCTGCACACACTATGACTGGTGATATAAGCGGTATAGCTGCAGCGGGTATATCGGGACACACTATGACTGGTGATATAAGCGGTATAGCTGCAGCGGGTATAGCTGCACACACTATGACTGGTGATATAAGCGGTATAGCTGCAGCGGGTATATCGGGACACACTATGACTGGTGATATAAGCGGTATAGCTGCAGCGGGTATATCGGGACACACTATGACTGGTGATATAAGCGGTATAGCTGCAGCGGGTATATCGGGACACACTATGACTGGTGATATAAGCGGTATAGCTGCAGCGGGTATATCGGGACACACTATGACTGGTGATATAAGCGGTATAGCTGCAGCGGGTATATCGGGACACACTATGACTGGTGATATAAGCGGTATAGCTGCAGCTGGTATATCTGCACACACTATGACTGGTGATATAAGCGGTATAGCTGCAGCGGGTATATCGGGACACACTATGACTGGTGATATAAGCGGTATAGCTGCAGCGGGTATATCGGGACACACTATGACTGGTGATATAAGCGGTATAGCTGCAGCTGGTATATCGGGACACACTATGACTGGTGATATAAGCGGTATAACTGCAGCGGGTATATCTGCACACACTATGACTGGTGATATAAGCGGTATACTGCACCGACACACTTTATTCGAGCAAATACCCAGTATGTACCTGGCAGATACCTGGAATGCGCCGCTCCTCACCTCTGACAAGCCCCGTTGTGTTTGCCTTCCCAGCCTGGGTTCATGCCTGGCTGACGGGCGGCTGATCTGTTAAATGATAATGATTAGGATTTAATAGGCTGCAATGCTTCGCGTGTCTACCAGATGGCATAAATTCATGAATTGTAATGCAGTATATATATATATATACTGTGCAGTATTGCAGCCAGCGGGAATAAAATGCTTTAATCCCTGCCTGGAAAATACCTCAATGCACTCGGGCAGAAAACTGTCACAAACCTCAATACACCCGGGTATACCCGAATTCGTGGGACTAGCCGAGCTCGAATAAAGTGTGTCGCCAGTGTAGCTGCAGCGGGTATATCGGGACACACTATGACTGGTGATATAAGCGGTATAGCTGCAGCGGGTATATCGGGACACACTATGACTGGTGATATAAGCGGTATAGCTGCAGCGGGTATATCTGCACACACTATGACTGGTGATATAAGCGGTATAGCTGCAGCTGGTATATCTGCACACACTATGACTGGTGATATGCGGTATAGCTGCAGCGGGTATATCTGCACACACTATGACTGGTGATATAAGCGGTATAGCTGCAGCTGGTATATCTGCACACACTATGACTGGTGATATAAGCGGTATAGCTGCAGCGGGTATATCGGGACACACTATGACTGGTGATATAAGCGGTATAGCTGCAGCGGGTATATCGGGACACACTATGACTGGTGATATAAGCGGTATAGCTGCAGCGGGTATATCGGGACACACTATGACTGGTGATATAAGCGGTATAGCTGCAGCGGGTATAGCTGCACACACTATGACTGGTGATATAAGCGGTATAGCTGCAGCGGGTATATCGGGACACACTATGACTGGTGATATAAGCGGTATAGCTGCAGCGGGTATATCGGGACACACTATGACTGGTGATATAAGCGGTATAGCTGCAGCGGGTATATCGGGACACACTATGACTGGTGATATAAGCGGTATAGCTGCAGCGGGTATATCGGGACACACTATGACTGGTGATATAAGCGGTATAGCTGCAGCTGGTATATCGGGACACACTATGACTGGTGATATAAGCGGAATAGCTGCAGCGGGTATATCTTCACACACTATGACTGGTGATATGAGCGGTATAGCTGCAGCGGGTATAGCTGCACACACTATGACTGGTGATATAAGCAGTATAGCTGCAGCGGGTATATCGGGACACACTATGACTGGTGATATAAGCGGTATAGCTGCAGCGGGTATATCGGGACACACTATGACTGGTGATATAAGCAGTATAGCTGCAGCGGGTATATCGGGACACACTATGACTGGTGATATAAGCGGTATAGCTGCAGCGGGTATATCGGGACACACTATGACTGGTGATATAAGCGGTATAGCTGCAGCTGGTATATCGGGACACACTATGACTGGTGATATAAGCGGTATAGCTGCAGCGGGTATATCGGGACACACTATGACTGGTGATATAAGCGGTATAGCTGCAGCGGGTATATCGGGACACACTATGACTGGTGATATAAGCGGTATAGCTGCAGCGGGTATATCGGGACACACTATGACTGGTGATATAAGCGGTATAGCTGCAGCGGGTATATCGGGACACACTATGACTGGTGATATAAGCGGTATAGCTGCAGCGGGTATATCGGGACACACTATGACTGGTGATATAAGCTGTATTGCTGCAGCGGGTATATCGGGACACACTATGACTGGTGATATAAGCGGTATAGCTGCAGCGGGTATATCTGCACACACTATGACTGGTGATATAAGCGGTATAGCTGCAGCGGGTATATCGGGACACACTATGACTGGTGATATAAGCGGTATAGCTGCAGCGGGTATATCTGCACACACTATGACTGGTGATATAAGCGGTATAGCTGCAGCGGGTATATCTGCACACACTATGACTGGTGATATAAGCGGTATAGCTGCAGCGGGTATATCGGGACACACTATGACTGGTGATATAAGCGGTATAGCTGCAGTGGGTATATCGGGACACACTATGACTGGTGATATAAGCGGTATAGCTGCAGCTGGTATATCGGGACACACTATGACTGGTGATATAAGCGGTATAGCTGCAGCGGGTATATCGGGACACACTATGACTGGTGATATAAGCGGTATAGCTGCAGCGGGTATATCGGGACACACTATGACTGGTGATATAAGCGGTATAGCTGCAGCGGGTATATCGGGACACACTATGACTGGTGATATAAGCGGTATTGCTGCAGCGGGTATATCGGGACACACTATGACTGGTGATATAAACGGTATACAGTAGCTGCAGCGGGTATATCGGGACACACTATGACTGGTGATATAAGCGGTATAGCTGCAGCGGGTATAGCTGCACACACTATGACTGGTGATATAAGCGGTATAGCTGCAGCGGGTATATCGGGACACACTATGACTGGTGATATAAGCGGTATAGCTGCAGCGGGTATATCGGGACACACTATGACTGGTGATATAAGCGGTATAGCTGCAGCTGGTATATCGGGACACACTATGACTGGTGATATAAGCGGTATAGCTGCAGCGGGTATATCGGGACACACTATGACTGGTGATATAAGCGGTATTGCTGCAGCGGGTATATCGGGACACACTATGACTGGTGATATAAGCGGTATAGCTGCAGCGGGTATATCGGGACACACTATGACTGGTGATATAAGCGGTATAGCTGCAGCGGGTATAGCTGCACACACTATGACTGGTGAGATAAGCGGTATAGCTGCAGCGGGTATATCGGGACACACTATGACTGGTGATATAAGCGGTATAGCTGCAGCGGGTATATCGGGACACACTATGACTGGTGATATAAGCGGTATAGCTGCAGCGGGTATATCTGCACACACTATGACTGGTGATATAAGCGGTATAGCTGCAGCGGGTATATCGGGACACACTATGACTGGTGATATAAGCGGTATAGCTGCAGCGGGTATGTCGGGACACACTATGACTGGTGATATAAGCGGTATAGCTGCAGCGGGTATATCGGGACACACTATGACTGGTGATATAAGCGGTATAGCTGCAGCGGGTATATCGGGACACACAATGACTGGTGGTATAAGCGGTATAGCTGCAGCGGGTATATCTGCACACACTATGACTGGTGATATAAGCGGTATAGCTGCAGCTGGTATATCGGGACACACTATGACTGGTGATATAAGCGGTATAGCTGCAGTGGGTATATCGGGACACACTATGACTGGTGATATAAGCGGTATAGCTGCAGCGGGTATATCGGGACACACTATGACTGGTGATATAAGCGGTATAGCTGCAGCGGGTATATCGGGACACACTATGACTGGTGATATAAGCGGTATAGCTGCAGCGGGTATATCTGCACACACTATGACTGGTGATATAAGCGGTATAGCTGCAGCTGGTATATCGGGACACACTATGACTGGTGATATAAGCGGTCCATGTGATGGTCATCTATCGCCCACCTTCCTCTACTCATCCCCCTTCTGCCTTTCTCTCTCACTTTGAATCCTGGCTCTCTTTCTTTCTCTCCTCAGACTCCCCTGTTCTTGTCCTTGGGGACTTCAATTGCCACATTGATGACCCCTCTCTCCCTTGGGCCTCCCGCTTTCTCTCTCTAACCTCTTCTTTTGGCCTTCAACAGTGGACTGCAGCCAGCACCCACATGGATGGACACTACCTAGACCTGGTTTTCACTAAAAACTTCTCTCTCTCCGACTTCTCCATTTCCCCTTTTCCTCTCTCTGACCATCACCTCATCTCATTTTCTCTCTCTCGTTTCTCCCATTCTCCATCTCCACCTCGCCCTCGTTTTTGCAGAAACCTGCGCTCTATTAACCTACCAGCTCTTGATTCCACTTTACACTCCTCCCTCTCCTCTCTCAGTTCTGCTTCAGACCCTGACAACCTGGTCAGGAGCTACAACTGTGCCTTATCTTCCTCTCTTGATCTTCATGCCCCGCTTTCTCTCTGCCGTCCTCGCCCTTCTAACCCCAGACCCTGGCTAAATTCCCACACGCGCATGCTGCGTTCCTCCACTCGTTCCTCTGATTGCCTCTGGAGGAAATCTCATACGCTCGCAGACTTCATTCACTACAAATTTATACTGTCCTGTTTCAACTCTGCCCTCTCTCAGGTTAAACAAACCTACTTTTCATCACTAATCAACACGCACAAGTCTAACCCACGCCGACTGTTCTCTGTCTTTGATACTCTACTCAAACCACCCTCACCTGCCTCCTCTACTTCCTCCATCTCACCTCAGAACTTTGCTGACTTTTTAAGGAAAAGGTGGAATCCATACGGCAGAACATCCCATCTGTTGCCTCCTCCCATCCCACAATGCTTCCCAACTCGCCTCCTGCCTTTCTTGGCTCTTTTTCCACTATCTCGGAGGAGGATGTGTCACTGCTGATCTCCTCTTCTCCCTCTACCACTTGCCCTCTTGATCCCATTCCCTCCCATCTCCTAAAACCTCTTGCTCCTTCTATAATCCCTATGCTCACACAGATCTTTAACTCTTCCCTCTACTCTGGTACCTTTCCATCCTCCTTCAAGCATGCAACCGATATACCATTACTCAAAAACAGCAAGCTTGACCCTACCTGTCCTTCTAACTATCGACCTGTCTCCCTCCTGCCTTTTGCCTCCAAACTCCTTGAACGTCTTGTATTCTCTCGATTGCTACACTTTCTCAACACCTATTCTCTCCCAGACCCTCTACAATCTGGCTTCCGCACTGCTCACTCTACTGAAACAGCCCTCACTAAAATAACTGACGACCTCCACGCTGCCAAAGACAGAGGTCATTACACTCTGCTCATATTACTCGACCTCTCTGCAGCATTCGACACCGTGGACCACCCTCTTCTCCTTCACATTCTCCATACTCTTGGTATTCGGAATAAAGCTTTATCCTGGATCTCCTCCTACCTCTCCCATCGTACTTTCAGTGTCTCTTTTGCCAACACCTCCTCCTCCTCTATTGATCTCTCTGTGGGGGTACCCCAGGGCTCTGTCCTGGAACCCCTTCTCTTTTCTCTTTACACACTCTCTCTAGGTGACCTAATCACATCTTTTGGGTTTAAATATCACCTATATGCTGACGACACACAAATTTACTTTTCAACCCCTCACCTTACACCTGCTATACAGACCAAAGTTTTTGAATGCCTCTCTGGAATATCATCCTGGATGGCCATCCGCCGACTGAAACTTAACATGGCAAAAATAGAGCTCCTTATACTTCCTCCCAAACCTGTCCCTACTACCTCCTTCCACATTGCTATTGGAAATACGATCATTCAGCCAGTAGCCCAAGCACACTGCCTAGGGGTTACACTTGATTCCTCTCTCTCATTCTCCTCTCATATTCAAAACGTTTCTAAAACTTGTCGCTTTTTCCTCCGCAATATCACAAAGATACGCCCTTTCGTCTGTTACTCAACTGCTAAAACTCTGACTCAGGCCCTCATTCTCTCACGTCTCGATTACTGCAACCTCCTGCTGTCCGGCCTCCCTGCCTCTCACCTGTCTCCCCTACAATCTTTCCTAAACGCTGCTGCCAGAATCACTCTACTCTTTCCTAGATCTGTCTCGGCATCTCCCCTCCTGAAATCCCTCTCCTGGCTTCCGATTAAATCCCGTATCTCACACTCAATTCTCCTGCTCACTTTTAAAGCTTTACATTCTTCTGCCCCTCCTTACATCTCAGCCCTAATTTCTCGTTATGCACCATCCCGACTCTTGCGTTCTTCTTGTGTTCTTTCTACCCCCTTTGTATCTAAAGCCCTCTCCCGCCTTAAACCTTTCTCACTTTCTGCCCCACACCTCTGGAATGCCCTTCCCCTCAATACCCGACTAGCCCCCTCGCTATCCACCTTTAAGACCCACCTTAAGACACATCTGCTTAAAGAAGCATATGAATAGCACTGTGGATAATACTGGACACATGGCACATAAAGCTTGGCCCCCTGCAGATGCACTTACCAGAACTCCCTCCTACTGTCTCTGTACGTTCTCCCTACCTACCAACTAGACTGTAAGCTCCTCGGGGCAGGGACTCCTCTTCCTAAATGTTACTTTTATGTCTGAAGCACTTATTCCCATGCTCTGTTATTTATATTATCTGTTATTTATATGATTCTCACATGTATTACTGCTGTGAAGCGCTGTGTACATTAATGGCGCTATATACATAAAGACATTGTCATACTTGCATATTTATACGGTTGGTGCATGTATTTGCCGGGATGCCCATGCATCTACTCGCCATGGGGATTTAGGTTACATATACATTTGTTACCGTATTGCTGTTCAGGTTTGGGATATTTTGTTCCACCTAGTCATTTTCTTGACGGGCCGGTCCAGGGTAGCGTACGGGACCTATAAAAGATGTAAATGACACAATTAATAGGAGAGCCAAAGAGACCAAAAAAAATCCTGATCATAGAAGCATGGAAACCCCCATATATTCGTTACGTCCCTGTGGCAATAGGGTGCCTAGTTTGGTGATCCAACGGCACTCTCGTGGGAGAAGTGTCCTCTCTAGGTCACCCCCTCTTATCCCCAGGATGGCCCTGTCAATAGCAAAGGGGCTGAGGGGTCAGAATTGTGTCCAGTCTTGAAATGTCTGGCCACTGATGTAATTTTACGCCCTGCTGCCAAATCACGCTCTGTAGTCTTGGCGGTCCTGACATGTTCAAGAACACGAAAGCGTAGTTCTCGTGTGGTCATGCCAATATAGATTTTCCCACATGGGCAAGTCAAATAATATACAACCCCCTTAGACTTGCAATTAAGGAATGCTCTGATGTGATGAAATACAACATGGGAAGAATCGAGACATTCTGTGACTGATGGCATGACTTGGCATGCTGAACATGGCCGACACGTGAAAAAGCCTTACTGGGCACGTCTTGATAGGAAACCATCCCATCTGCTGGAACTGTAATGGCTATGAACCAATTTATCGGACAGGTTGGGCGCCCGCCGACTCGCCATATTCGCTGTACTCCCCAATATTTTGTTAAGATGAGGGTCAGTCATTGGTGTACGCCAATGTTTTTGTAATATGTACCTGTATGGGGACCAATTACGGTCATAAGTTCCTATAAACCGTGTAGTCTTGCCTGCTTTGTTCTTGTCCTCCATTTGTGGTGTTAATCGTGAGTCACGTGTTCCACGTCTACTGATGTCATGGCCACTGTTTATCGTGCGTGGTGTTACTATATCCTCTGGCCTGAGAACGGGGATGCATCTCATTAGCGCTTGTATTGAAGACAGAAGATGTAGAACAAGTTCTCTTTAATTTGAGGGTTGCTCCCACTGGGGGCTCCCCTAATTTGATGCAGAGGGTGTGCAGTGGAAGCATGTAAAACAGCATTAGTTGCTGTATCCTTACGGTGTATATCGGTTAGGATATTCCCTTCCTGATCTGTGTTAATCCTACAATCAAGGAGATCCACACCCCCGATACTAGCTACACTAGTAAGTTTAATATTTAGGGAGTTGTGGTTGAGGTCATGGACATGTACTCTTTTGGTTGAGGTTCATCGATGATATCTTGATTTTTGGGGGGGGGGATGGGTCTGAGCCTGCCTTACAGACTTTTGTCGATGACCAAAACTCCCTAACTCAGATTAAAGAGAAATTTCACTATATCTTCTGTCTTCAATACAAGCGCTAATGAGATGCATTCCCGTTTTCAGGCCACAGAATATAGTAACACCATGAAGAAGGTCCCTTTGGGGACCGAAACGTCGGGCTACTGGGTGTTATGGGTCAATACACCGTTTATTTTTTGCATATATTTTGTCTGGTGCTGATAATTAAACCATTCTTGTCTTTTCTTTAATTGTATATTTTTTCTATCTAGCACAGACACCCTCTGGAGGATACTTAACACTTAGTGTACAGCCATTTCCTAAATGCATATTGTGTGTGTGTGTGTGTGTATATATTTTTTATTTTTTTTATTTATATAGCGCCATTAATGTACACAGCCCTTCACAGCAGTAATACACGTGACAATCATATAAATAACAAATAATACAAATAACAGGTCATGGGAATAAGTTCTTCAGACATAAAAGTAACATTTAGAAAGAGGAGTCCCTGTTCCGAGGAGCTTACAGTCTAATTGGTAGGAGGAACATACAGAGACAGTAGGAGGGAATTCTGGTAAGTGCATCTGCAGGGGGCCAAGCTTTATGTATAATGCGTATAGTATTAGCCACAGTGCTATTCATATGCTTCCTTAAGCAAGTGGGTCTTAAAGGTGGATAGAGAGGGTGCTAGTCGGGTATTGAGGGGAAGGGCATTCCAGAGGTGTGGGGCAGTTAGTGAAAAAGGTTTAAGGCGGGAGAGAGCTTTAGATACAAAGAGGGTAGAGAAAAGACATCCTTGAGTAGAATGCAAGAGTCGGGATGGAGCATAGCGAGAAATTAGGGCTGAGATGTAAGGAGGGGCAGAAGAGTGTAACGCTTTAAAAGTGAGGAGGAGAATTGAGTGTGAGATGCGGGATTTGATCGGAAGCCAGGAGAGGGATTTCATGAGGGGAGATGCGGAGACAGATCTAGGAAAGAGTAGAGTGATTCTGGCAGCAGCGTTTAGGATACATTGTAGGGGAGACAGGTGAGAGGCAGGAAGGCCGGACAGCAGGAGGGAGGTTACAGTAATCGAGACGGGAGAGAATGAGGGCCTGAGTCAGAGTTTTAGCAGTCGAGTAACAGAGGAAAGGGCGTATCTTTGTTATAATGCGGAGGAAAAAGCCACAGATTTTAGATACATTTTGAATGTGAGAGGAGAATGTGCGAGAGTAGTCGAGTGTGACCCCTAGGCAGCGTGCTTATTTATTTATAAAATATTTTACCAGGAAGTAATACATTGAGAGTTACCTCTCGTTTTCAAGTATATCCTGGGCACAGAGTTATGATGACAAATACATGTTTACAAATACAGTTACATAATGAGCAGGGTATACATTATATACAAGACATTGCGTGCACAGTTAAAGAAAATATATATTATGGGCGTATGAAACAGTTACAGATAATATAGATTATAGGCGTATGAAACAGTTACAGACCAGATTAAAATGTGAGACAGCCTTAGATTTGAAAGAACTTAGACTGGTGGTGGATGTGAGAGTCTCTGGTAGGTTGTTCCAGTTTTGGGGTTCACGGTAAGAGAAGGAGGACGTCCGGATACTTTGTTGAGTCTTGGGACCATGAATAGTCTTTTGGAGTCTGATCTCAGGTGATAAGTGCTGCATGTGGTAGGGGTGAGGAGCTTGTTCAGGTAGCTGGGTAGCTTGCCCATAAAGAATTTGAAGGCAAGACAGGAAAGGTGAACTTTGCGCCTAGACTCGAGTGATGACCAATCTAGTTCTTTGAGCATTTCGCAGTGATGTGTGTTGTAGTTGCATTGGAGAACAAAACGACAAATTGAATTGTAGAGGGTGTCAAGATTGCTACGGTGGGATTGAGTTGCAGAGCCATATACTATGTCTCCATAGTCAATAATTGGCATTAGCATCTGCTGTGCGATACGCTTTCTGACCAGGAGACTTAGGGAGGATTTGTTCCTGTAAAGTACCCCTAGTTTGGCATAGGTCTTGGTTGTCAGGGTATCAATGTGCATCCCGAATGTTAAGTGGGAGTCAAGTCATATGCCCAGGTATTTAAAACTAGTAACAGGTGTTAGGGTGGTGTTAGTGTTGGTTCTAATCAGGAGCTCAGTCACTGGAAGCTTTACAAATGTAGTCTTGGTCCCAAATACCATTGTTACAATCTTGTCAGTGTTTAAAAACAGTTTGTTTTGGGAAATCCAGTTTTCGAGTCTCAAAAAGTCAGACTGAAGTATGTGTTGAAGGTCAGAGAGGCTATGGCTGTGTGCATATAGGATTGTGTCATCTGCATACATGTGTATTGAGGCTTCCTTACAAGCTGTGGGAAGATCATTGATGAACACTGAGAAGAGTAGGGGCCCCAGAACAGAGCCTTGCGGGACGCCACAGGTGATATCCAGGGGGTTGGAGTTAGAGCCAGAGATGGACACATGTTGGGATCTACCTGATGGGTAGGACTGAAACCAGTTTAAAGCATGCTTCCCTATTCCAGAGCTCTGGAGTTTGTTAAGCAGGATAGCATGATCAACAGTATCAAAAGCCTTTGCAAAATCTAGGAATACTGCACCAGTGAGTTGTCCCCGTTCCATTCCACACTGGATTTCATTGCAAACTTTTAGCAGGGTAGTTACGGTGGAGTGTTTGGGGCGAAAGCCAGATCGGAATTGGCTAGGGAAATTTGTCTTGTTATAGTAATCGCTTAATTGGGAGTGGACACATTTTTTCCATGACTTTGGATAGTATTGGGAGAAGTGAGATTGGCCTGTAGTTTGAGACAGTGTTTTTGTCCCCACTTTTGAAGATTGGGACAACTCTGGCAGTTTTCCAGGTCTTAGGGATATGGCCTGCAGACAAGATAGAGTTGACTATGGACGTAATTGGTTTGGCAATGGCTGGGGCACCAAGTCGTAGGAACCTAGATTGTAGTAAGTCAGGCCCACATTGGCTGCTTAGTTTTAGTTTGAGGAGCGCTTGTGTAATCTCCTCTTCGGATACTGGGCCAAATTGAAAATTGTGGGCAGTGTTGGGAGGGGGTGGGGCTGTAGGGATACTCCCAGGATGAGATTCATGTTTGTGGTTTGGGCTGCGTTTCGTTAATAAGTTAGTGGCACACCCCACAAAGTAATCATTGAATGCATTTGCAATGTCAGTGGGGTTTGTCAGAGTAATATCCCCCTTAGTGATATTACTTGGTTGTTGATGGTTAGGAGGCTGGAATATATTGTTGATAACCTTCCAGAAGTTAGCTGGGTTTGATGTGTTCTGGTGGAGATTGTCAGAGTAATATTGTGCTTTTGCATGCCTTGTTTGCCTTGTCCTTGGGCTACTGGGTGAATGATGGTAGTTCCAACAGTAATGTGGAAGGAGGTAGTAGGGCCAGGTTTGGGAGGAAGTATAAGGAGCTCAGTTTTAGCCATGTTGAGTTTAAGGCGGCGGAGGGACATCCAGGATGATATAGCAGAGAGACATTCAGAAACTTTGGTCTGTACAGCAGGTGTTAGGCCACTGGTAGAAAAGTAAATTTGTGTGTCGTCAGCATAGAGGTGATATTTGAACCCAAGAGATGTTATTAGGTCACCTAGAGAGTGTGTACAGAGAAAAGAGATCCGAGGACAGAGCCCTGGGGTACCCCCACAGAGAGATCAATGGAGGAGGAGGTGTTTGCAAAAGAGACACTGAAAGTACGATGGGAGAGGTAGGATGAGATCCAGGATAGAGCTTTGTTCCGAATACCAAGTGTATGGAGAATGTGAAAGAGAAGAGGGTGGTCCACGGTGTCAAATGCTGCAGAGAGGTTGAGTAATATGAGCAGAGTGTAATGACCTCTGTCTTTGGCAGCATGGAGGTCATCAGTTATTTTAGTGAGGGCTGTTTCAGTGGAGTGAGCAGTGCGGAAGCCAGATTGTAGAGGGTCTAGGAGCGAATAGGTGTGGAGAAAATGGAGCAAGCGAGAAAATACAAGGAGTTTAGAGGTAAAAGGCAGGAGGGAGACAGGTCGATAGTTAGAAAGACAGGTAGTGTGTGTGTGTCCCCGTGTCCCCGCACATATACATGTGCCAGGAAATAAAGATACAGCCCAGGGGAGAGACATGCTGCTGTATACAGTATGTGTGTATATATATATATATTATAATATACCGTGTGGTTTTTCCCCAGGTCACATCCTCCCCCCCCCTCCTCCAACTCACCCTTATTTTACTGCACTTTTCTCCTTTCCCCCTCTCTCCTGCACCTTACTCCTTCAGCCCTTTTCACCCACCCCTGTCTCACTCTCCTCCCCCCTTTCCTTCTCACTCTCCTCGCCCCGTCTCACTCCCCTTCCACTCCCACCTCCTCTCACACACAGACATACATTCTGCTCTCCTTTTTCTCTTACTCTGCCTTTCTAACTGTCTCTCTTTCCCACAGGTTTCTCCCTCCTCTCCTCCCTCGCCATGGACGCCCCCGGCCCCCTCATCCACGTGGACTTCCCTGATGTGGCCAGCTCCTTGCTGGAGAGCCTGAACCAACAGCGTGTGGAGGGGAAGCTGTGTGACGTGTCCATCCACGCCCAGGGCCGCGTGTTCCGCGCTCACCGTGCCGTGCTGGCCGCCTCCTCCCCGTACTTCCACGACCAGGTGCTTCTCAAGGGCATGAGCTGCGTGGTCCTGCCCGGCGTGGTGGACCCGGGAGCCTTCGAGGCCGTGCTGTGCGCCGCCTACACCGGCCGCCTCACCATGCTGGCAGACGAGATCGTCAACTACCTGACCGTGGGCAGCGTCCTGCAGATGTGGCATGTGGTGGACAAGTGCTCCGAGCTGCTGAAGGAGTCCCGCGGTGGTGGAGAAGGAGGTGGTGGTGGTGGTGGTGGTGGGGGAAGCGGACCTCTCCCGCAGCGCCCGCACTCCGGCAGGGCCAGCGAGAACCAGTCGCCCAGCAGCAGCAATTACTTCAGCCCCCGGGAGGCGCCCGAGCCCGGCGGCGGCGGCGAGAGGAGGGGGAGGAGGGAGGCGGCCAGCGAAGAGGTGGCCGGCGAGGCGGAGCAGACGGGCGGAGGAGAAGCGGCGGCGGTGGCGAGCTGCTCGTCCTACCGGCGCCCGAGCATCGTGCCGCAGAGGCACTGGGTTTACGTGAAGAAGGAGCGGCCTCACCAGGGCCTGCTGCTAACATGCGAGGGAGAGGAAGAGGAGGAGGACGACGAAGAGGAGGACGGGGACGAGACAGAGGAAGAGCAGCTGAGCATCAGCGACGTGCGCACGCTCAACGCCCCGGAGGAGCAAGTGAACTTCTGCGAGCCGTCGGACGGGATGCCCTACGAGGAGGCCGGCTATGCCCAGGGACCCCCGCTGCTGCCTCTGGACATGGAGGGCAACCAGGTCCTGGTGCTACCCTCGGGACACGGGGCGGCCGGGGGAGGGGCGGGCACGGGGCAGGGTGGGGAGGGGGGCAAGGTCTTCCTGTGCCACTGCGGGAAGGCGTTCTCACACAAGAGCATGCGGGATCGCCACGTCAACATGCACCTCAACCTGCGGCCCTTCGACTGCCCCGTGTGCGGCAAGAAGTTCAAGATGAAGCACCACCTCACCGAGCACATGAAGACCCACACCGGGGTGAAGCCGTACGAGTGCGAGGTGTGCGGCAAGAAGTTCATGTGGCGGGACAGCTTCATGAGACACAGGGGCCACTGCGAGAGGCGACACAGGGGGGGACCGGGGGTAGCAGGGGGAGGGAGGAAGGAGACGCCCACAGTGTGAGAGGGGGCCACGGGGGGGGGCAGGGGAGGGAGGGAGGAAGGAGACGCCCACCGTGTGAGGGGGACAGGGGAGGGAGGAAGGAGACGCCCACCATGTGAGGGGCGCAGGGGGAAGGGACAGAGACACGGGCGCCCTGCAGAGCGTCGCTCATCCCGGACAGACACAGATGTCCTGCAGAGCATCGCTCATCCCAGAGACACAGGCCCCTGCAGAGCGTCGCTCATCCCGGACAGACACAGGCGTCCTGCAGAGCATTGCACCCCCATTCAGAGACACAGGCGCCCTGCAGAGTGTCGCTCATCCCGGACAGACACAGATGTCCTGCAGAGCATCGCTCATCCCAGAGACACAGGCCCCTGCAGAGCGTCGCTCATCCCGGACAGACACGGGCGCCCTGCAGAGCATTGCACCCTCATTCAGAGACACAGGCGCCCTGCAGAGCGTCGCTCATCCCGGACAGACACAGGCGCCCTGCAGAGCGTCGCTGCCCTTCAGGAGTATATATTATTACCCCCCCCCCCCCCGCACGGATTGCCCTGTCAGTCTGGGCAATAAGGCACCCGCAGGAGGGTGTGAGGGTAACACAACTGCTGTATAGCTTCATCGAGTTTATACACAATGTGTATATATATCGTAACACACACTACACATCCTAACACCTCTGTGTCACATATACAGTATATAGATACTGTACTGTATATATATATCTCATTCTCTTATCGCCCCTCACTCTGTATATAGCTGCCTATATATATATTTCTATCTCATCCCCCCCCCCCTCGCTATCTCTCTATAAAGGTGCCTATATATATGTATCTCTCTCCCTCTCATTTTCTCTCTCTCTCGTATATGTAGGTGTGTGTGTGTATATATATATATATATTTATATACATATATATAATCTCATTCCCTTTCCCACCCTCTCTCTGTATTTCACTGTGTATATATATATATATATATATATATCTTCCCCACCCTCTCTCTGTATATAGCTGCCTATAGTATACGTAGGTGTGTATATATAGCTCTATCTCTCTGAATGTAGGTGATATAGCTGCCGCCTCTTTAGAAATCTTGAACTCAGACCCCAAAACTGAAAAAATCACCTAACTCACACAATAACACTACTGTACAGCTAGAGGAAATGCAGATTCACAGGTGTGTGTGTGTGTATATATATGTTATAACACTACTGTAAAGTTAGAGAGGAAATGCAATACGCGCACACACACACTTAGACATACCATAACACACACACACACATGCTTATATATGCAGAATGTTAAAGATAGAAACACACTGATACACTGGGTGTATACAGAGTGTCAGCTGTATGTGTATTTACAGTATACTGTAATTGTGCATTAGGTGTGGGTGAATATACACACGGTCGTATGCAGAATGTAAACTGCGTATAAATGTATGTGAGGATAGATATATACCGTATCTATCCTCACATACTGACAGGTACATATACACAGAAACACTGTCAGAAGTGTATATATATTACACATACAGTGACAGGAGACAATGCATATGTACACTACATTCACTTAAACGCATGCATATGTGTACACACACAACCTGTGTGTGTGTGTGTGTATATATATATACAGTGTTCGACAAACCTATACATTTGCTCGCCCCGGGCGAGTGGATTTAACATCATGGCGAGCTCCTATTGGCCCAAGCAGCACACGTTTGGTACTAGGTGGCGAGTAGATTTTTTTGCTCGGCGAGTAGATTTTTTGGTGATTTGTCGACCACTGTATATACTGTATATATGTATATATATATACATATATATATATACACAAGCACACATAAAAAGACACATGTATGTATATGCTGCAAATAAACATTCCACGTGTGAGCACTTTCTCACGTCTCAAACATGTGCCCAAACCTTCCTTCCCTATAATCTCTGAGCATACACTGCTTCCACTGCAGGGGCTCTGGGTAATGACATGCAAGTGAGTGTGTGTGTGTGTGTGTGTGTGTGTGTGTGTGTGTGTGTGTGTGTGTGTGTGTATATATATATATACACTCACACACGCATAAATTGATGTGCATATATATATCTATATACACACCCCCTCCCCTCATCTTTTCTATATCATTATTTATTGTTGTGCGGAGCCTCGTTAAGGTGACTAATTACTGTCAGCTCGTTAGAATAAAGTGTGTTTTACCTGAGTTTGTGTGGTGTCCCAAAAGCACTGTGTGTGTGTACACACAACGTGCAATATACGCATCATCATATAAATCTTGTGTGCGTGTGTACACAACGTACAGTGTGTGCACCATCATATTACAATGCATCTGATCTCAGACGCGCTATTAGTGAGGGTTGGGGTTCCTTAAAATGCATCTGATCTAAGACGCGCTATTAGAGAGGGTTGGGGTTCCTTACAATGCATCTGATCTCGGACGCGCTATTAGAGGGGGTTGGGGTTCCGTACAATGCATCTGATCTCAGACGCGCTATTAGAGAGTGTTGGGGTTCCTTACAATGCATCTGATCTCAGACACGCTATTAGAGAGGGTCGGGGTTCCTTACAATGCATCTGATCTCAGACGTGCTATTAGAGAGGGTTGGGGTCCCTTACAATGCATCTGATCTCGGACA
Organism: Ascaphus truei; assembly: GCF_040206685.1. Classification (NCBI taxonomy): domain Eukaryota; kingdom Metazoa; phylum Chordata; class Amphibia; order Anura; family Ascaphidae; genus Ascaphus; species Ascaphus truei. The sequence continues at coordinate 637,656 of NW_027453859.1, read as the reverse complement.
CGCTATTAGAGAGGGTTGGGGTTCCTTACAATGCATCTGATCTCAGACGTGCTATTAGAGAGGGTTGGGGTTCCTTACAATGCATCTGATCTCAGACGCGCTATTAGAGAGGGTTGGGGTTCCTTACAATGCATCTGATCTCAGACGTGCTATTAGAGAGGGTTGGGGTTCCTTACAATGCATCTGATCTCAGACGCGCTATTAGAGAGGGTTGGGGTTCCTTACAATGCATCTGATCTCAGACGCGCTATTAAAGAGGGTTGGGGTTCCTTACAATGCATCTGATCTCAGACGCGCTATTAAAGAGGGTTGGGGTTCATTACAATGCATCTGATCTCAGACGTGCTATTAGAGAGGGTTGGGGTTCCTTACAATGCATGTGATCTCAGACACGCTATTAGAGAGGGTTGGGGTTCCTTACAATGCATCTGATCTCAGACGCGCTATTAGAGGGGGTGTTGGGGATATACTGACTCTGCCCTGGAGTCTGACCAAACAAGGAAGAGAAAGTGAAAGTGAAATGGATTTTATATAACGACACAGAGAGAGAGCGAGAAAGACACACACAGAGAAAGTGAGACACACAGGGAGAGAGAGGGACACAGAGAGAGAGCGAGAAAGACACACACAGAGAGAGAGCGAGAAAGACACACACAGAGAGAGAGCGAGAAAGACACCCACAGAGAGAGAGCGAGAAAGACACACACAGAGAGAGAGCGAGACACACAGGGAGAGAGGGACACAGAGAGAGAGCGAGAAAGACACACACAGAGAGAGAGTGAGGGACACAGAGAGAGCGAGAGAGACACACAGAGAGAGAGCGAGAGGGACACAGAGAGAGAGCGAGAGAGACACACAGAGAGAGAGCGAGAGAGGGACACAGAGAGAGAGCGAGAGAGACACACAGAGAGAGGGACACACAGAGAGAGCGAGAGGGACACACAGAGAGAGCGAGAGGGACACACAGAGAGAGAGAGAGACATACACAGAGAGAGAGTGAGAGAGACACACAGAGAGAGAGAGACAGAGAGAGGGACACAGAGAGAGAGCGAGAGAGACACAGAGAGAGAGTGAGAGAGACACACAGAGAGACAGAGGGAGGGAGACACAGAGAGATAAGACACGCGTGTAACACGCATCGTGTCAAGTCATCTCGCTAAGATGGCCCCCTCCACCATTTACAAGCTGTCTCTTCTTCTTCCTGCGCTCGGTAAGTGTCACCAATGCCTCTGTCTGACTGTCTCTTCTCTCTCCCTCCCCTTCTTTCTTCCTCCTTTTCTCCCCTTCCCTCCCTTTCTCTCCCCATCTCTCTCCTTCCTTCTATCCCCCCTCCTTCCTTCTCTCCCCTGCTGCTTCTCTCTACTCTTCCCCCTCACTTTCTCTTCTCCCTATCTCTCCCTCACCTTCTCTCCCCTCCTCCTCCCTTCTCGATACCCTTTTTTTCTTTCCCCTCACTTTCTCTCTCTCCTCCCTATCTCTCCCTTCCCTCCCTCTCTACCCACTTTCCCTCCCCCATCCCTTTCTCTCCCCTCAACCTCTCTCTCCCCTCAACCTCTCTCTCCCCATCTGTCCCCCATCCCTTTCTCTCCCCTCAACCTCTCTCTCCCCGTCCCTCCCTCCCTATCTCTCCCCCTCCCTTCCTACCCCCTTCTCCCCCCCACTTTCTCTCCCTTCCCATCTATCTCCCCCTTCCCTCTCTACTACCCTCCTTCCTCCCACCTCCTCTCCCCCCTCCCTCGCGATCTCTCTGTCCCCCCTCCCTCTCACCCCCCTCTCGCCCTCCCCATTTCTCTCCTCCCCTCCCTCCCTCTCCCCCATCCCTTTCTCTCCCCTCAACCTCTCTCGCCCTCCCTCCCCATCTCTTACCCCCCTTCTTCCCATCCCACGTATTCTCCCTCCTCCCTCCCCATCTATCTCTCCCTTCCTTCTCTCTTCCCTCTCCCTCCCCCCTTCCTTCTCCCTCCTTCCCTCTCTCTACCGCCCTCCCCATCTCTCCCCCTTCCTTCTCTCTTCCCTCTCTCTACCCCCCTCCCCATCTCTCCCCCTTCCTTCTCCCTCCTTCCCTCTCTCTACCCCCTCCCCATCTCTCCCCCTTCCTTCCCTCTCTCTACCCCCCTCCTTCCTCCCACCTCCTCTCTCCCCCCTCACTCGAAGTTTTGGGACTTTACAAATTATTCTTGTATTACTTTCACTTTCATTTGTGTGTGTGTGTGTGTGTGTGTGTGTGTGTGTGTGTGTGTGTGTGTGTGTATGGATGTGTATGGATGTGTGTGTGTGTGTGTGTGTGTGTGTGTGTATGTATTGTGTGTGTGTGTGTGTGTATATGTATTGATGTGTGTGTATGGATGGATGTGTGTGTGTGTGTGTGTGTGTGTGTGTGTGTGTGTGTGTGTGTGTGTGGATGTGTGTGGATGTGTGTGTACGGATGTGTGTGTGTGTATGGATGTGTGTGTATATGGATGTGTGTGTATATGGATGTGTGTGTGTATGGATGTGTGTGTGTGTGTGTGTGTGTATGGATGTGTGTGTGTGTGTGTGTGTGTATATATGGATGTGTGTGTATGTATGGATGTGTGTGTGTGTATGGATGTGTGTGTGTGTGTGTGTGTGTGTGTGTGTGTGTGTGTGTGTGTGTGTGTGTGTGTGTTTGGATGGATGTATGTGTATGGGTGTGTGTGTGTGTGTGTTTGGATGTGTGTGTGTGTGTGTGTATGGATGTGTGTGTGTACGGATGTGTGTGTGTGTATGGATGTGTGTGTATATGGATGTGTGTGTGTGTGTATGGATGTGTGTGTGTGTGTGTATGGATGTGTGTGTGTGTGTGTGTGTGTGTGTGTGTGTGTGTATGGATATGTGTGTGTGTGTCTGTGTGTGTGTGTATATGGATGTGTGTGTGTGTGTGTGTATGGATGTGTGTGTGTGTGTGTGTGTGTGTGTGTGTGTGTGTATGGATGTGTGTATGGATGTGTGTGTGTGTGTGTGTGTGTGTGTATGGATGTGTGTGTGTCTCTGTGTGTGTGTGTGTGTGTGTGTGTGTATATGGATGTGTGTGTGTGTGTGTGTGTGTGTGTGTGTGTGTGTGTGTGTGTGTGTGTATATGGATGTGTGTGTGTGTGTGTGTGTGTGTGTGTGTGTGTGTGTGTGTGTGTGTGTGTGTGTGTGTGGATGTGTGTGTGTGTGTGTATGGATGTGTGTGTGTGTGTATGGATGTGTGTGTGTGTGTGTATGGATGTGTATGGATGTGTGTGTGTGTGTGTGGATGTGTGTGTGTGTGTGTGTATGGATGTGTGTGTGTGTGTGTATGGATGTGTGTGTGTGTGTGTATGGATGTGTGTGTGTGTATGGATGTATGGATGTCTTTATTTATATAGCGCCATAAATGTACATAGCGCTTCACAGTAGTAATAAATATCATATAAATAACAAATAATGTAAATAACAGATCATGGGAATAAGTGCTTCAGACATATTGTAAAAGTAACATTAAAGCTGCAGTTCAGTCAATATCCTGCATGTGTGGTTTTTTTAATAAATCAGTTCTGTAGTAAGAAAAAATACTTTTAGCATTTTCTGCTTTTAAAAAAACAACTTTGAAAGACCAATTTTCTTGTATTCTATTTTAACAGCCATTTGCTAAGGCACTGCCCCTTCATGCCCTGTCACAAGCCCTGGCACACCCCTTTGTCAGCCCTGCCCTCCCTCTAGCACTTGTCAGTGCAGGAGTGCTCATGAATATTCATGAGCTTCCACTGCCAGTCAAGCAGATTATAAACAAATCCCAGCTTTTAATATGTCACCAAAATTTCGACCTATCAATACATGGAGAACGAATTGACCTGCAGCTATACAGTTCTTTAGCTAATTAGAGATTGCACACATGAAACTATTGAAGTAAAAAAATAAATGTAAAAAAAAAAAAGAACTGCAGCTTTAAGGAAGGAGTCCCTGCTCCGAGGAGCTTACAATCTAATTGGTAGGTAGGGAGAACGTACAGAGACAGTAGGAGGGCATACTGGTAAGTGCGTCTGCAGGAGGCCAAGCTTTATGTATCATGTGTCTAGTATTATCCACTGTGCTATTCATATGCTTCTTTAAGCAAGTGTGTCTTAAGGTGGGTCTTAAAGGTGGATAGAGAGGGTGCTAGTCGGGTACTGAGGGGAAGGGCATTCCAGAGGTGTGGGGCAGTCAGTGAGAAAGGTTTAAGGCGGGAGAGGGCTTGAGATACAAAGGGGGTAGAAAGAACACAAGAAGAACTCAAGAGTCGGGATGGTGCATAGCGAGAAATTAGGGCTGAG